>NC_092392.1:23186655-23490351 GCF_030028105.1 Mobula birostris | reverse complement strand
CAACACTCTCCCCAGAGCACTACAATATATTTGGACTGGTGCATGGATGGGAAAGCAGTGATAAAGGCCAAGGGCAGGGAAATGGGACTCACTCAGTTAGGCAGACACAAACTTTTGCAGGTGCTGGAAATCTTGAGCAACATACATGAAATGCTGGAGGAACTCAGCAGGTTAGGCAGCATCTATGAAAAGAAATGAACAGTTGACGTTTTGTGCTGAGACCTTTCAAAATGGGTTTTTTTATGTGAGTCCGAAGAAGGGCTTTGATTTCGAAATGTCAACTGTTCACTTGCCTGCATAGATGCCACCTGCCTTGCTGAATGCCTCCTGCATTTCGTGTGTGCAGCTCGGTTAGGTAACAAGGCTGGCATAGAAGGGATAGGCAGGAGAGTGTGTATTCCATGCCGTATAACTCTGTGACTCTGACTTGAAGTCTAAGTTTGACAATGGAAGTGGCTCCAAGTAGCAATGATGGACAATTTCTTTCCTGTCAGCAACATATTCAGATGTGCCAGCATTCACTGTAAAAACCTTGTTAGGATATCTGTTTTCAAAATGCATTGGATGATGGTATGATTAGATGCTGGAGGGGATTTAAGGATAACCTGGTGACTGCTGAAGGCAGAGATCATTAGCCCAACTCCAGTCCCCCCATGTTTTCATGCATTATACAATTACTTCTTGCGTAGACACTATTATCGACCTAATGGCTCCAGAAAAAAAATCTACTGATTGCTATGACTTGGGTTACTTTTGCCTGCAGTAACGCATTCAGTTAGACACAGGCAAACTCATTCAGGTTCTATAAAACTGCTTAAGTGACCCTTTTGGAATAAAGTTTCTGCAGCTAAGTTTATAGTTTCATCATTGCAATTCTTTAACATTATTCAGAAGTTAAATGTTGCTTCTGTTGACATTTATAGCCACTCTCATTCAAGGAATATCTATATTCAGTCTACGTAATAATAAATAATTGAACATATTTATATTTATTGTGCTTTTTAAATTATTGTGTTTTATTTTGGGGGGCATCGGATCTGGAGTAACAATTATTTTGGCTCTCCTTTACACTTGTGTACTGGAAATGATATTAAACAATCTGAATTTTCAATCTTGAATATAATGTACTAAATGCATGTCAGAGCCGTGTAGACTGAAAATGTGTATTAATCAAAGTAATCTATAAATCATATCTATCATTCCCTCTACATTCTCTGATTCTTTTACAACTTATTTTGCATTGTTACTGTTTAATCTTGCTCTACTTCAATGATTTGATCTGTCTGAACAGGATGTAAGACAGGTGTTTTAATGTATCTTGGTACATGTGACAATAATAAACCAATGCCAACAGCAAAGCCAAAGTTAAGATTAGAAGTTGGTTTAAAACAGTGTCTACCTTAGAATCAGAATCAGGTTTATATTGAGCATCGTATGTCATAAAATTCATTGTTTCTGTGAAAAGTCTCTTTGTAAAAGTACATGTTCATTTTAAATAATTTTAATCTAGGGAAAAGAACTAGCTGTTCCTTATTATTTCAACTGTAAATGAGTATTAGGACCTGAAGATAAGAATAGCATGGATTTTTGGAGTCAATGTCAATAATCACCATTATAGGAACCAATAGACCAGTGAGTACCCGTCTGTGTACCCCAAAAGCAGATGGATGCCAGCATTTTACCATATCAACATTGAACATCATGAACACACAAGAGATTCTGCAGATGCTGCAAATCTTGAGCAACACACAGAAAATACTGGAGGAACTCAGCAGGCCAGGTAGCATCGATAGAGGGAAATATATGGACACTGCCTGAACCGTTGAGTTCCTCCAGCATTTTGTGCATGTTGGACAACACGGAATTCAGTATTAGAGCCCAAATCTACAACAATTTTCCAGAAAGTACAATCAAATAACCTAGACTGGGTTAGACCTTACATTTTCAAAGCCTCTCCTTTTTTAACCATTGAGAGATATGATTGTAAGAAATGAAGTATAGATGTTTTCAATTTTTTTGAATTGTTCAAGATTATCTAACTTAAATGTTCTAGGTTTTTTAAGCAATCTTTCAATACTTTCACATAGTTGCTGATACTTCTTGAAAATTTTCACTGTTTCTGGATACCAGAAACATCCATAGTTCTTGACAAATCTACAGTCAGCCTTAACAGCAAAAGACTTAGCTGTCTTTCTGAGAAGTTTTCAGGTATTTTTCAGCCTACTTCCCCCACAAAAGGTATTTATATCATGGCAGGTTGCCACCAAGATTATTCTATTTTATTGCCATAAACCTTTCCACCTTAAATTCAGTCTTTTACTTCAATATGTAAGAATTTTTGGTCAAAATTTAGGACTGTTCTTCTACATTCAATAGGATTTTTAAGTGCAAGCATTTGAGGCATTATTGTAGTTGGCAAGGGCTATCATTTTATGGAATTGCAGTGACAAGTGCTCCATTCTATTCCTTGTCTGATTGGCAGTCCTTCTTTCTTTTATTAGGGGAAAGACAACTAATCGGTACCTTATTGTTCCATGATGGGCTATGGACAAAGTTCTGGTTTGTTATTACCATTCTGGCAGGGTAACTAGATCTAACTTACTATGGCAGTACACATTACTTAAAAATAGTTCTCACATCAAGTAAATTTTCATCCATTTTTCCACAAAGGCTAATAATATTGTGCAGTGGATAAAGCAAGTGTTCTGGAAAAATATAAAATATGACTTTCTGCTTAGCGTAAAAGAAACTAGTCAATTATTAATTGAGCATCATGATATGAGACTTCGAGAATCAAATCTTGTTAAAATGAAAATTAGCGCATAATGATAGATTAAGGTCAACTTCTAATATGCCAAGTTGCAATGTATTTAGCTTTAGAAGCATTACATTTCAATTAAAAGAAAGAGATGTTTAGCGTTTATTGCTGTGTGAGGCTGCATTTTATGTAAGGGGTGGTTTCATAGCATTTCAGGAAAGCCTATAAATATGCAACAATTCAATGCTGCACAAATTGTTTGAGAGCTGCGAATATCTTGCCCAATAACAGCATTTACCGATGTGACTGCCAATCATTTCATTTTGCTGTCGGCAAGAAAAAAATATTCTTCCTTGCTTAATAACACATTCAGAATTGAATAGGGCAATGTTAGGCCAGTGAATGAGAGCTTTGTTCCTGCAAATCTAAGGCATTGTAAAATTAGAACACTTCAGTTTTTGCTGATTGATATTCCACACCATGACATAATTAAGAAATAATTTTGTCCTGAAATGCAAATGAATTCTGTCAAAGGTTATTGTTTTGAAATTATTGCCGTGATGGAGCCATCTCTGGTTACGCAACCATTATGGAGAATTATGCACCTCCCTGAAGGGGCGATGGATTTCTGTAACTGTGCATAATTGTCTGGGTTAGATGATGATCAATCATAAACTGGGGCTAATGAAAGAAATGGTTTAATATAGAGGCCATGAGTTTATGTTGGCTGAGAAATGCACAATCTGGCAAATAAACATTGAAATCCATAAGTAAAGAACTGCAGGTGTTGGAAAAATGAAACTTCATATTCCTTTCAGATTAGCATACTGCGTTTAGTAGTCATGGTATAGGTTTCTCTGTATTGGTATTGGTGTGGGTTTTTTATTCATTTAGTGATACAACATGGAGAAGGCTCTTCTGGCTCTTAGAACTACATCACCCCAGCAACCCCACAACCCCAATTAACCCTCGCCTAATCACAGGAAAATTTCCAATGACCGATTAACCTACCCAGCATGTCTTTGGACTGTGGGGGGAAACTCAAGCAGCTGAGAAAAGCCTACACATTCTACGGCAAGGACGTACAGAGACGCCTTAGAGAATGCACTGGAATTGAACCCCAAGCTCTGGGATGCCCCAAGCTATAATGGCATCACACTAACTGCTGCACTACTGTAGTTCCCATTGTCACACGTACCAAGATACAGTGACAAATGCTTCTGCAGCATTAAAGCCAGGACCAACAGACTACGGGACAGCTTCTTTCTACAGTCCATTACACTTCTAAATTCACGTGTCTGTACATTGCAACTGAGTCATAACACAAAGATTTTTATTTCCTCACATTGTGGGATGGATGTAAGAATTAAAAAAAATCTAAAAAAATTCTAAAAAAAAGTATTGTATAGCATAATGTCTATACAGATCAAATCATTACACAGTGCATTGAGGTAGAAGAAGGTAAATCAGTAATAATGCAGAATAAAGTGTAAAAGTTACTGAAACAGTGGAGTGCAGGTAAATGATAAAGTGTAAGGTCACCATGAGATGGAATGCAAGGCCAAGAGCTCATTTTATGGTACAAGACAGATATTCAAGAATCTGATACCTATGAGATAGAAGCTGCCCTTGAGTATCTGTTTTCAAGCTTTTGTACCTTCTGCTTGATGGGAGAGGGGAGAAGAGAGAATGTCCGAGAAGTGTGTGGCTTTTGATTATGCTACACTGGAGAAGCAAGTATAGGCTGAGTCTATAGAGGGCAAATTCTCTGTAGTGGGAAAGCTGAATACAGTCTGTATGACTCTTGAACCTCATATATAATTAAGATAAAGCTTCAGTCTCTCAGTCAACGTTATTATGGCCCTTGGACTTTATTTGTTTACCTGCACTGCACTTTCTCTGTAAAGAGTAACACTATATTTTGCATTTTCCTTTTGTAGTACCTCAATGTACTTATGTATGAGGGAATGAACTGTCTGGGATACACACCAGCAAGAGTTATTCTCTGTATCTTGGTACATGTGACAATAATAAGCCAATTACCAAATGCTACTTTCACAAATACCTCTGTTTAGTCTGCAAGTGTAACACTGAGAAGTGGGAGAAGCATGAAAATAAGTATCTTTTTTCTCACCTAATCATGAATCATGTTGAGAAGGTAGCAACATTGTACTGTTCAACCACAAGTCATTTGGGGTAATCTGGCCCAAGATGACTGAATCACTTTAGGTGTCCATCCTATTTCCACTCAGACCTTTCTGCCTTTGGGCTCCAACACTGTGCCAATGAAGCACGACATTAGCATTAGTGGCAGCACCTTATCTTCTGACAATGTACATTTAAGCCCTCTAGGCTCAACAATTTCTGCCTTGAATATCAAAGTAGTAAATTAAGGCAACTGGGCTTGCTGTGTTGTCTAGAAGACTTTTCACCGCTCATTCGCAAGGCTTCTTTAGTTCTGATCCATGGTGGGTGGTTTTCCAGCTTATAAACTCTGTGAGTTGTTTAAAGGTATATCAATCGCATGAGGGTCATTAGAGGTAATGAGAGGTTCATTTGTCATTAGCTTTACCTTTGCATTGTATATCAAACAGTAGTAAATCCCTGAACAGACGGGGTGGCGTACGACACCACCTATCAACTACTTACAATGCAGTCCTAATATCTCTGCCCTGGCGTCCGGTAGAAGCATTAAGTCTGCATTGTAAGTAGTTGATAGGTGGTGTCATACCTCACCCCTCTGTTCAGGGATTTACTACTGCTTGTTATACAATGACCTGGGTGACTGAGAACCTTCGTAGACATGTTCTACCTTGAATCTCCCATTCCAATATTCACTTCATTTATTTCTTCTGGAACATTTTCCAGATGATTGGATTAATACTCAAAATTTATTACACAGAGCAATATGTTTTATAAGTGAACTTGCTGGATTTAAAGCAAGCAGAAAACATGGCAGAAAGTCAAATTCACAGTAGGGGTTGAGTTTATTGTCATATGCACAAGTAAATGTATGCACAGGTGCCCTGTCATTGCTTAGACCTCATCTATGGATTCCAAATACTTTGGTCGAGCAAGTTTAAAATTTGGAGTATGTAAATTCAGACGGATCTGACCATGGTACTCAGGTGATTGTCAACAAACTGCAGGTCTAACTGTACTCAGGGAGTATTCATAGGCCAACCTTATACACAGTTTTCACACAGCATCACGAGATAGTGACGACTCAGCCTCTCACTCAACGTCTGCAAAATTGACGAGCTGATTATCAACTCATGAAGAAGAAACCGGAGATCCCTGAACCAGTCCTCATCTGCGTAAAGATGGTGGAGAGGGTCAGTAGCTTTAAATTCCTTAGGGTTAACATATCAAAGGATCTGTCCTGGGGCCAGCATGTAAGTGTAGTCACAAAGAAGGCATGGCACCGCTTTTACTTTCTTAGGGGTTTTGACAGGTCACCAAAAACTTTGACAAACTTTAATAGCTGCATAATACAGAGTATCCTAACTGGTTGTATCATGTCCTGGTGTGGGAAGACCAATGTTCAGGAACAGAAAAAACGGCAAAAAATGGTGGACATAGCTCAGTCCATTACAGGCAAAGCCTTTCCCTCCATTGAATACATATATAGGACGTGCTTCCACGAGAAAGAGCATCCATCATCCAAGAGTCCCATCATCCAGGCCATATCTACTTCTCACTTCTACCATCGGGCAGGAGGTGCAGAAGCCTTAGGCTGCACATCGCCAGGTTCAGGATAACCATCAGGCTCCTGAATAGCTGTGGGTAACTTCAATCACCACTCCTCTGAACTGATTCTATGATGAATATCTCATGCTCAAGAATTCAAGTTCAAAAGATCTTTACAACTCATGCTCTCTATATTAATTTTTATTTACACAGTTTGTCTTCTTTTGCACATTGATCGTCAGTCTTTGTTTATATATAGTATTTGGAAATTCTATTGTATTTCTTTATTTTCCTGTACATGCTTGCAAAGAAATTAACCTTAAAGAAGTGTATGGTAACATACACTCAGAAGCCATTTTATTATGTACCTCCTGTACTGAATAAATTGGCCCTTGATTGTATGCTTGTGGTCTTCTGTCATTGTGCCATGGTTATTTGAGTTACTGTCTCCTTCCTGTTAGCTTGAACCAGTCTGGCCATTCTCCTCTGAACTCCCTCGTTAACAAGGCATTTTTGACCACAGAACTGCCACTCAGCAGCTGTTTTTTTTGAACTATTCTCTGTAAACTTTAGAGACTGTTATGGGTGAAAATCACAGGAAATTAGCTGCCTTTAGGATATGTGAACTATTCTGCTTGGCACCAACAATTATTTCACAGTCAAAGTCACTTAGATTACATTTTTTCCCATTCTGATGTATGGTTTGAACAACAAGTGAACCTACTGATCATGGCTGAAAGCTTTAGTGCATTGAGTTGCTGCCACATGACTGGCTGATTAGATATTTTCATTAACAAGCCGGTGTACAGGCACACCTAATAACATGGCCACTGACTATGTATGTACTTTGATAATAAGCTTACTTTGAACTTTATACTTCAAGTTTGGATTTCCTTGCACAGCTGTCACTAAAGGGCAGGACTGTGAACTGGGATGAAGGAGGGAGTAAGGAAAGTCTGTAGGACATGACTCAAGTTTAGAAGATGAGGCTAATTATCATGTCTGAAGGTAGCTATTCATTAATTTATTCTTCATACTCCTACAGGGAAAGGTCAACTCTATTTCTTCTTCAGTCGGCAGCTATGATCCACCTAGACTGTCTCTTCAGGCACATTGGGTTTACTTTTCCACATTCCTCTGTCTGAAGTGGTTAGCACTGAACTTACTATTCTATTTATAACATCTTAGCCAAGATCACTTATAAACACTGAAGAACTGAGCCCCAGAGCAGAACCCAAATGGGTACTGCTTTCCAATTAGAGCTACTGTCATTGATCGCTGCCCTTTGCTGTGTATTACTTGGGCAATTTGTTATCCTATTTTTTTCCTCCTTTATTCAAGAGTTTTCTCTTTAACTACAAGCACCTCACGAGGTCTCCTGAAAAACAAGATCTGTAGCATTCGGCAGAGCTGCTCCATTTTCCTAAACTTCCAATAAATTTGTTCAGAGTTAGCTGTCATTTGTTAAGTCATGTTGTCTTGGAATGATTGCCTGTACTTTTGTAAAACGCTCTTGAATTACTTCCTTGATAATGGACTGCAATGTTTCTCTTTCTCCAGATGTCAAGCTAACAGGCCTATAATTCTCGGATCATATTCCTGACCTTTAGTTAGAAAAAAAATGGAACATTAACTACTTTCCAATCTTCTGTGCAAGCTTTGCATTTAATGAGCTGTGAGGAAAATGTAAGCTAAAGCTCCCTTTAGATTTGTTCCACCTTGTTTCTAAGTATATCTTTTCCAATTTAACTCTGTGTCGATGTATAATTTTTAAACACATGCTTAGGCAGACCCTGATTTCTCTGCCTTTTTTTATCCTTTTCCTTGAGCTGCCAATCAACCTTTGCTCTGGAAAGAATGACAATAAAAGGAAATGACATTCCTTAGGTAATAAGGCTGACTGATAGTAACAAAGGGAGGTAAGTAGCTCTGACCAAATTTATTGGAAGTTTAAGAAAATGGAGCAGATTTGGTGAATGCTATAGATTTTGCTTTTCAGAATACCTCACAAGACTTGCAGTTAAAGTAAAAACTCTTGAATAAAGGAGGAATTAAATGGGATAATAAATATAGGTGGTTCATTTTGGTAGGTCAAATATGATGGCAGAATATAGTATTAATGGTAAGACTCTTGGCAGTGTGGAAGATCAGAGGGATCTTGGGGTCTGAGTCCACAGGACACTCAAAGCTGTTGCGTATTTTGACTCTGTGGTTAAGGAGGCATACGGTGCATTGGCCTTCATCAACTGTGGGACTGAGTTTAAGAGCCGAGAGGTAATGTTACAGCTATATAGGACCCTGGTCAGACCCCACTTGGAGTACTGTGCTCAGTTCTGGTTGCCTCACTACAGGAAGGATGTGGAAACTATAGAAAGGGTGCAGAGGAGATTTAGAAGGATGTTGCCTGGATTGGGAAGCATGCCTTATGAGAATAGATTGAGTGAACTCGGCCTTTTTCCCTTGGAACAATGGAGGAGGAGAGGTCATCTGATAGAGGTGTATAAGATAATGAGAGGCATTGATTGTGTGGATAGTCAGAGGCTTTTCCCCTGGGCTGGAATGGCTAGCATGAGAGGGCACAGTTTTAAGGTGCTTAGAAGCAGGTACAGAGGAGATGTCAGGGGCAAGTTTTCTATGCAGAGAGTGGCAAGTGCATGGAATGGACTGCCAACGAAGGTGGTGGAAGCGGATATGATAAGGTCTTCTAAGAGACTCCTGGACAGGTACATGGAGCTCAGAAAAGTAGAGGGCTTTGGGTAACCCTAGGTAATTTCTAATGTAAGGACATGTTTGGCACAGCTTTGTGGGATCGAAGGACCTGTATTGTGCTGCAGATTTTCTATGTTTCTCTATAGCTGTTGCAGTTTATTATATTCTGTTATTGATTTATCTTGTACTACTTTAATGCACGGCCGTAATGAAATGATTTGCATAGTTGGATATGCTGCGGATATGTGGTCACATACAGTCTAGTCTGGTGAAGGATGGCAGATATATTTTTTTCTCTCTTTGAAGAATCTGATAGTTTTAAATGACAAACCATCTGATTTACTAATGTGTTTTGAACTGAAAAATATCCTTCCATTCCCTGCATTCCATGCTTACTGTTACTAAGACAACCATGTATTTAAATCTCCAGATTGTTAAGGGGTGACACAATTACTTGAGCCATTGCCATGCTGTGACATAGGTTAAATCCTGACCTTTGAGCTGTCAGTTTGGAGGCTGCAGATTTTCCCTCTGAATGTGTGGGTATACGCCAGTGTTTTAGTTTCCTCCCCCATCCTAAAGGCTCTTCGATTAGTTATCTTTGAGAGAGAATTAACTGCAGGGCTACAATGAAAGGAGGGGAGGTAGAAAGGGAGTGATGAATTTACTCCTTAGAAGCCAGTACACGCTCAATAGACCAAATAGCACATTTCTGTCCCATTACAAGTATTAACTTTCATTCTGCTGTCACTAAGGGAGAAAGAACAATCACTGAGGTAGTGAACATCATGTGGTGGGGTCTGTAAAGTCCTAATGTCATTTCACAGGTAAGATGAGTGCAGAGCTGAAAGCAATCAGTGGTCCAACTTCTCGTGCTTACGTCCTCACTGATTTAAATTTATGAAAGTAATTTAATAACAAAAGTGTGGAGAACAAAATAGATTTCGAATTTGCACATTCCAGAAAATCCCAAATCACTCAGAATCATCTTAACGACAATGTATCCATCAAAATGGCCATTGTATTAGAGCAAGTGGAGACGGACTTACAGGTCAGAAAGTCATAGAGACATCATGAAGAACAGCACAGGAACAGTACCTTCAGACCATCTAGTCTGTGCTAAAAACACTTAAACTGCCTACTCCCATAGATCACCTTACGTCTACCATCCATGGACCTATCCAAACTTCTCTTAAACATTGAGATTGAATTTACATGCAGCACTTATGCTGACAAATCATTTCACACTCTCACGACCCTCTGAGTGAAAAGGTTTCCCCTCATGTTCCTCCTAAACATTTCGTCTTTCACCCTTAACCCATGGAGGAGGGAGGGAATGTCGACTCAGACCATGAGAGGCCTGCATCGAGCATTTTCATGCCTTACAAGGCGCAAATTGGAAGTCTGCGTGGGGCGCCACTCCTCGCACAGACTAGAGCAATGTGTGATTAAGTGCCTTGCTCAAGGGCACAACCACGCTGCCACAGTTGAGGCTTGAACTAGCGACCTTGAGATAACTAGACAAACGCCTTAACCACTTGGCCACGTGCCCAACAAAACGTTAGGCAATGTAACCTTAACCCATGACCTCTGGTTTAATCCCACTCAACCTTCAGTGGAAACAGCCTGCTTGCATTTACCCTATCTATACCCTCATAATTTTGTAAACCTCTATCAAATCTCCTCTCAGTCTTCTATGTTCTAAGCAATAAATATCCTAACCTATTCAATCTTTCCTTATAATTCAGGTCCTCCAGACCCGACAACATCCTTGTAAATTTTCTCTGTACTTTTTCAAACTTGTCTGCATCTTTCCTGCAAGTAGGTGACCAAAACTGCACAGAATACCCCAAATTAGACCTCACCAGTGTCTTATACAACTTCAACATAACATCCATCTCCTGTACTCAGCACATTGATTTATGAAGGCTAATGTGCCAAAAGATTTGCTTATAACCCTATCAACCTGTGACACCACTTTCAATGAATTATGGATCTGTATTCCCAGATCCCTTTGTTCTACCACACTCCCAATCACCTTACCATTCACAGTGTAAGACCAACCCTAGTAGGTCCTACCAAAGAGCAACACCTCGCACTTGTCTACATTAAATTCCATCTGCCATTTTTCCAGCTGATGCAGATCTCTCCAAAACCATGATAGCCTTCCTCACTGTCCACTACACCCCCAATCTCGGTGTCATCCACAAATTTGCTGATCAGGTTAAGCACATTAAACACATTATCATCCAACACACATCAAAGTTGCTGGTGAACGCAGCAGGCCAGGCAGCATCTGTAGGAAGAGGTGCAGTCGACGTTTCAGGTCGAGACCCTTCGTCAGGACTAACTGAAGGAAGAGTGAGTAAGGGATTTGAAAGTTGGAGGGGGAGGGGGAGATCCAAAATGATAGGAGAAGACAGGAGGGGGAGGGATAGAGCCAAGAGCTGGACAGCCGAAAGGCAAAAGGGGATACGAGAGGATCATGGGACAGGAGGTCCGGGAAGAAAGACCGGGGGGGGGGGGGAACCAGAGGATGGGCAAGAGGTATATTCAGAGGGACAGAGGGAGAAAAAGGAGAGTGAAAGAAAGAATGTGTGCATAAAAATGAGTAACAGATGGGGTACGAGGGGGAGGTGGGGCCTTAGCGGAAGTTAGAGAAGTCGATGTTCATGCCATCAGGTTGGAGGCTACCCAGACGGAATATAAGGTGTTGTTCCTCCAACCTGAGTGTGGCTTCATCTTTACAGTAGAGGAGGCCATGGATGGACATGTCAACTTTCACCTCCAACTTTTGCCTCCAACTTTCACCCTGCCCTTAAGTTTACCTGGTCCATTTCCGACACCTCCCTCCCCTTTCTAGATCTTTCTGTCTCTGTCTCTGGAGACAGCTTATCCACTGATGTCTACTATAAGCCTACTGACTCTCACAGCTATCTGGACTATTCCTCTTCTCACCCTGTCTCTTGCAAAAACGCCATCCCCTTCTCGCAATTCCTCCGTCTCCGCCGCATCTGCTCTCAGGATGAGGCTTTTCATTCTAGGACGAGGGAGATGGCTTCCTTTTTTAAAGAAAGGGGCTTCCCTTCCTCCACTATCAACTCTGCTCTTAAACGCATCTCCCCCATTTCACATACATCTGCTCTCACTCCATCCTCCCGCCACCCCACTAGGAATAGGGTTCCCCTGGTCCTCACCTACCACCCCACCAGCCTCCGGGTCCAACATATTATTCTCCGTAACTTCCGCCACCTCCAACGGGATCCCACCACTAAGCACATCTTTTCCTCCCCCCCCCACCGCATTCCACAGGGATCACTCCCTACGCAACTCCCTTGTCCATTCATCCCCCCCATCCCTCCCCACTGATCTCCCTCCTGGCATTTATCCATGTAAGCAGAACAAGTGCTACACATGCCCTTACACTTCCTCCCTTACCACCATTCAGGGACCCAAACAGTCCTTCCAGGTAAGGCAACACTTCACCTGTGAGTCCACTGGGGTGATATACTGCGTCCGGTGCTCCCGATGTGGCCTTTTATATATTGGCGAGACCCGACGCAGACTGGGAGACCGCTTTGCTGAACATCTACGCTCTGTCCGCCAGAGAAAGCAGGATCTCCCAGTGGCCACACATTTTAATTCCACATCCCATTCCCATTCTGACATGTCCATCCACGGCCTCCTCTACTGTAAAGATGAAGCCACACTCAGGTTGGAGGAACAACACCTTATATTCCGTCTGGGTAGCCTCCAACCTGATGGCATGAACATCGATTTCTCTAACTTCCGCTAAGGCCCCACCTCCCCCTCGTACCCCATCTGTTACTCATTTTTATGCACACATTCTTTCTCTCACTCTCCTTTTTCTCCCTCTGTCCCTCTGAATATACCTCTTGCCCATCCTCTGGGTTCCCCCCCCCCCCGTCTTTCTTCCCGGACCTCCTGTCCCATGATCCTCTCGTATCCCCTTTTGCCTATCACCTGTCCAGCTCTTGGCTCTATCCCTCCCCCTCCTGTCTTCTCCTATCATTTTGGATCTACCCCTCCCCCTCCAACTTTCAAATCCCTTACTCACTCTTCCTTCAGTTAGTCCTGACGAAGGGTCTCGGCCTGAAACGTCGACTGCACCTCTTCCTACAGATGCTGCCTGACCTGCTGCGTTCACCAGCAACTTTGATGTGTGTTGCTTGAATTTCCAGCATCTGCAGAATTCCTGTTGTTCACATTATCATCCAGTTCATTGATATAGATTGCAAACAACAATAGACCCAGCAGTGATCTCTACGGCGCACTATTATTCACAGGCCTCCAGCCAGACAGGCAAATACTTACAGCCACTCTCTGACTTCTCCCACAAAGCCAATGTCTAATTCAATTTACTACCTCATCTTGAGTGCCAAGCGACTGTACCTTGTTGACCAACCTCCTATGTGGGACCTTGTCAAATCCCTTGCTAAAGTCCATGTAGACAACAGCCACTGCTTTGCCTTTATCAACTTTTCTTGTAACATCCTCAAAAAACTCAGTAATATTGGTTAGACATGACCTACCACGCACAAAGCCTTGTTGTCTATCCTTAATCAGTCCATGTCTACCCAAATACTTACATATCTGGTCCCCTGGAATACCTTCCAATAACCTTACCACAACTGATGTCAGACTCACTGGCCTATAATTTTCCAGTTTATATTTAGAGACTTTCTTAAACAATGGAACAACTTTGGCTATCTTCCAATGCTCTGGTATCTCTCCTGTCACTAAGGATAATTTAAGTACCTTTGCAAGGGCCCTGGAAATTTCTGCACTTGCCTCCCATAGGCTCCAAGGAAATACCTCATCAAGTACTGGGCATTTATCCACCATGGTAGCAAACACCTCCTCTTCTGTAATCTGTACAGGCACCATGAAGTTGATGCTGCATTGTCTCACTTCTATAGATTCTCTGTCCATTTCCTGAGTAAATACAGATGCAAAATGTTTTTTTTTAATTTCCTCCATCTGCTTTGGCTCCACACATGGATTACCATTCTGATCTTTCAGAGGACCAATTCGGTCCCTTGCAATTCTTTTGCTCCAAATATTTCTGTAGAATCCCTTAGGATTCTCCTTCACTTTGTCTGTTAGAGCAACTTCATGCCTTCTTTTGACCTCCTGAACTTTTTCTTAAGTGTTCCTTTGCATTTCTAATACTCCATAAGCACTTTGTTTTTTTCTTACCTACCTAACCCTTCCTGTTATGCACCTCCTTTTTTCTCTTAAGCAGAACCTCAACATCTCTTGAAAACCAAGGTTCCCTACTCTTGTTATCTTTAGCTTTTATTCTGACAGGCTCTTACAAGCTCTGTCCTGTCAAAATTTCACTTGTTGAAGGCCTTCCACTTATCAAGCACACGTTTGCCAGAAAACAGCCTGTCTCAACCCACACTTTTCAGATCCTTTCTGATACCATAAATATTGGCCTTCTTCCAATTTAAAATCCTAAGCCGCTGGCCAGACCTGTCTTCTTGCATATTTACTTTGAAACTAATGGCATTGTAGTCACTGGATGCAAAGAATTCCCCTGCATATACTTCTGTCACCTGCCCTAACTCATTCCCTAATAGCAGATTAAGTATTGCATACCCTCTCATTGAGATTTCTACGTACTGATGAGGGAAACTTTCCTGAACACATTTGACAAACTCTATCCCATCTAGTCCTTTTACAGTATAGTGGGAGGGAACGTCGACTCAGACCATGAGAGGCCTGCGTCGGGCATTTTCATGCCTTACAAGGTGCAGATTGGAAGTCTGTGTGGGGCGCCACTCCTCGCACAGACTAGAGCAATGTGTGGTTAAGTGCCTTGCTCAAGGGCACAAACACGCTGCCACAGCTGAGGCTCAAACTAGCGACCTTGAGGTAACTAGACGATCGCCTCAACCACTTGGCCACGTGCCCAACAACAAAGTATAGTACAGTATAGTAGTCCCAATCAATATGTGGAAAGTTAAAATCACCTATGATCCCAGCCTTATGTGTTCCTTCATTTATTAAAGGGCTATATTTGTGGAAATATTTTGCTAAGCAACATTTTGTAAATTGAAAGGCTGAATTAAATGCATCATGGGTATTTTGGAACCATGGATTCGAATGAACAGAGCTTAGCGTGTTATCAATTATAATGAAAAATGGATTTGTAAATTGAGGACACATATTCTCAGGAATCAACAGTGTTATAAAGAAAATTTGTAAATAGAACATTTGTTGATCAGGATGCACTAGTATACACATGCACTGCTGATGTCAATAACTATTTGCTTTCTGTGACTGTCAGTATCCCAGCTAGCATTCCAACCCATGTCAGTGTTGTACTTAGTGGACAACAATTTTTTTTTAGTTTTAAATGATAAAATTCAAAATAAAACTCAGGGACTTGAATTTGTTTTAATAATTTTCACCAATAAAACTCTGTGTCAGCAGCAATTGCCTTCTATTTCATTATTTTATAGTGGCATCGAGACAGAATGGTTCAAATTAACCACAGGGAAAGGCTGGGCATTATGAAACTCTGCCCTTTACATCCTTTGTAAGACTTCCCAGAAGGTCTGTTGACAGACAACATCCTTGACAAATGAGGCTGTTTGATTGGCTTCACTTTATCATTTTAAAGTATCATCTAAAGCTGGAAAAAATCAATTAAATCTCTTGACTGACAGACAAAATCCTTGATGAACAAAGCTGTTTGATTGGCTCCACTTTAAATATTCAACCTCTTCATCGCTAATGCACCATGGCTAATGGATATATCATCTATAGATGCACTGTGCCCCACGAGTAGTATTATTTCCTTCTCTGAGGATCGTCACGTTGTTGTGGTGGAGAGATTTGTGAGTTCCTGAGATCCCAAGGGAGATGTCTTCTGGAATTCTGCCACCTGGCAGGTACTGTGTAGTGGCTGTTTGTACATCAGCTTTCCAATATTAAACAAAGTCACGCACAGGCCCTCTATATTAAGGGACGGAATATAAAGATTCTGGATCAACCTCTACCTAAGGATCCACCAACAGACAACTCCTTAGGAGAACATTGGACTCAATTCAAGTAATTCGTCTTCTACCACTTGTATTATTTTTATGGATTTACACTTCTAGCTCAGCATTTAACACAATCATTCTTACAGTTCTGATCAAAAAGCTCCAGAACTTGGGCCTCTGCAACTGGATCCTCGATTTATTGATGATACGACCATTGTTGGCAGAATTTCAGATAGTGACGAGTGGGTGTTCAGGAGCAGGATACATCAGCTGGTTGAGTGGTGTTGCAATGACAACCTCGCATTCAACATTAGTAAAACCAAAGATCTTACTGTGGACTTCAGAAAGGGTAAGATGAGGGAACACATGCCAGTTCTCATTGAGGGATCTGAAGTGGAAGCAGTGAGCAATTTCAAGTACCCAGAAGTCAATATCTCTGAGGAACTAATCTGGAATCAACGTAACAATGCGGCTACGAAGAAGGCAAGACAGCGGCTGTATTTCATTAGGAGTTTGAGGAGATTTGGTATATCACCTAAAACACTTTTAAGTTTCTACATTTGCTTCGTGGAGTGCATTCTAACTGGTTGCATCACCATCTGGTATGGGGATGGTGGGGGTGGGGGGAGGCGCTACTGCACTGGATCCGCTGTCATGCCTTCTTCATAGCTCCATCATAGGCACTGACCCCCATAATATCCTGGACATCTTCAAGGAGTAATATTTCAAAAAGGAGGCATCCATCATTAAGGACCCTCATCACCCGGGTCATGCCTTGTTCTCATTGCTATCATCAGGAAGAAGATACAGGAGTGTGAAGGTGCACATTCCGTGATTCAGGAACAGCATCGTTCCCTCTGCCATCCAATTTCTGAATGGACACTGAACCCATGAATACCACCGCACTACTTTTGTAATTTCCATTTTTGCGCTACTTATTTAATTTAACAATTATATATATATATTTACTGTAATTCATATTTTTATTATTATGTATTGCATTGTGTTGCTACCCCAAAATCAATAAATTTCATGACATATGCTGGTGATACTAAAACTGATTCTGATACAGATTCAGTTGTTTTGCTTCAATTACGCCATTAAAGTCTTAAATATTTACCATTTCCACTTGTTTATGCAATATGTTGGTCAATGACAAATAGTGACCAAATGGTACAGAGAGGGAAATGCTTTTTAAGTATGATAAGGAATGTGTATATACAATTATCATCAAAAACTTCTATTTATTTCTGTTCCATAGAACCTAAGATTAGGAGTGTTACAACAGAAAATGATGAAAACACTCGGCAGGTTAGGCAGTTTCTGTGGAAAATGAAATGTCAAAGACCTGTTGAAGAGTCTGATGAATGGTCTTAACCTGATATAATAACATTGATTCTCTTTCCACAAATGACCAGCTGAGTTTTTCCTGTATCTTCTGTTTTAATTCAGATTTTCAGCATCTGCAGTTCTTTGATTTTCAGAAATAGACTCACCACTTGTGATACAAGAGATTGCAGATGCTGGAATCTGGAGCAACATCCAAAATGCTGGAGGAATGCAGAAGGTCAGGTAATATCTACCTATGCTCCATGTTTACCTCCTCTGAGACTCAAATTTTTTCAGCAAATTCCCACTTTTTGCCCTCCTTCATCTGCTTATCAACGTCCTCCCTCAGCTGATCCATCTATCACTTGCAAGCTCTTGTTCCACTCTTTCACTTCAGAATCAGATTTAATATCATCGGTATATGTTATAAAATTTGTTAACTATACAGAAGCAGTACAATGAAATACATGATAAATAAATAGAGACAAAAACAATGAGTTACATTATATAGATATACATATGTCTATTAAATAGTTTAGTTAAAGTAAGTAGTGCAAAATACAGTAACAGAAATAAAAAGTAGTGAGGTGGTGTTCATGGGTTCAATGTCCATTTAGAAATCGGATGACTGATGGGTAGAATCTGTTCCTGAATCACTGCGTGTCTATCTTCAAGCTTCGGTGCCTCCTTCCCAATGGTAACAGTTTGAAGAGGGCATGTCCTTGGTGGTAGGGATCCTTAATGATGGCACTGCTCCTTGAAGATGTCTTGGACGCTATGGAAGCTGGTGATAAAACTGACCAATTTTACAAGTTTCTGCAACTTATTTCAATCCTGTGCAGTAGCCCCAACCCACATACCAGATGGTGATGCATCCAGTCAGAATGCTCTCCACAGTATATTTGTAAAAGTTATTGAGTGGTTTAGTTGACAAGCCAAATCTCTTCAAACTCCAAATGGAATATAGCCACTGTCTTGCCTTCTTTATAGCTGCATCAATATGTTGCATCTAGTTTTACCATTTTATACTTACTAACTCCCCTCCATCTTTCAGTGCAGATGAAGGGACTTAACCCAAACTATCGACAGTCCATTTCCCTCCATGGATCCTAACTGACCTGCTGAGTTCCTCCAACATTTTGAGTGTTGCAGCTCTGCGACCTTTCTTTAATGACTGAAACAGATTTGTTATAGCTGATTCTACTGAATAATGATAGGCGGCTTCAAGCTCTTGGGTGTCAAAATCTCAGAGGATTGAATATGAGTGCAACATGCAATCCTGAAGAAGACATGCTGGTGGGCCCATGCTATTAGAAGTTTAAGGAGATTTGGTTTGTCATCAAAACCCTTGCAAATTTCTAAAGACTGACTACACCAGTCTTCAGAAATTGAAGCTCCAGTGCATGGGATAGCAAGAGGTTACAGAGGTTTGTAGACTTAGCCATCATCATTGTAGTCACAACCGTCCCCGCCATCGAGGACATCTTTAAAATGTGGTATCTCAAGAAGGCAGCATCCATCACTAATTACTCTTACCATATGGAATATTCCCTCTTCTCATTACTACCATTGAGAAGGTAGGCTGACGTCTAATGATTCAGAAATAGCTTCTTCCCCTTCCATCATCCGATTTTTGAATGGTCCATGAACATAGGAACGCTACCTCGTTATTCTGTTTTTTTTACACTATTTATTTATGTATAGTAATTTTACGTCTTTGCTCAGTACTGCAGGTGCAAAACTGCAAAATCTGTTGGTGTTACTCTATATTCCTACCACCTACAGAATCCCTTGTGTAACTGATAAAAAAGATGGGGAGCTCCCCCTTGTGACCTGGCCAACATTGATCACTCAGTCAACTGCACCAATGAGAGATAATTTAGGACATACAAAAAGGCCGGAAGAACTTAGCAGGTCAGGCAGCATCTATGGAAAGGAACCTACAGTCAATAATTTAGGCCGAGATTCTTCTACTGAGTATCTCCAACATTTTGTAAGTGTTACCATGGATTTCGAGCATCTGCAGAATCTCTTGTGTTGATAATTCAGGACGTTGTCTCTTGGTTGTGGGACTTTGATATGCGCAAGCAGCCTAACATGCTTCTTACATTAGGGCAATACCAACACATCAAAAATGGTGTCAGCACAGATAGTAGTTTATTATTGTCACATGTACCAAGACACATTGAAGAGCTTGTCTTGCATTCTGTTCATACAGATCAGATCATTACACAGTGCATTGAGCTAGAATAAAGTAAAGCAATAACAATGCAGAATAAAGTGTAACAGCCACAGAGAAAGTGCAATGCAGATAATCAATAACATGCAAGATCAATGCAAGGTAGATGGTGGGGATAAAAGTCCATCTTATCATACAAGAAGTCCATTCAATAATGTGACAAAAACAGGGTAGATGCTGCCCTTTACCAGAAATGCTTGAAAATGCTGCAGGAATTATTGAAGACTATATAAATTTCCATTTTCTCTCAAATCTAAACTTTTCCTTTTAAACTGTAATGTTATCCTTGTTTCTTAAGTTACAGCACAAAATACTATGACCCTAGTTCAAAATTCAGAGCAAATTTATTATCAAAGTATGTGTACTGTATGTCACTGTATACGACCCTGAGACTCATTTTCTTGCAGGCATTCACAGTAGAACAAAGAAATACAATAGAATGATGAAAAACTACACACGAAGAATGACAAGCAACCAAAGTACAAAAAAACCTGTGGAAATACAAAATCAAAACAAATAACAAGCAAGCAAACAAGTAAATAAATGCATGCATACTTACATGGCCAGCCTGTGGTGTAATGGCATCCACACTGAACTTTGAGGTGAATGGTCCTTGGGTTCGAATCCAACCGGCTCCTCGCATGCTTTCCATTCGTGCTGGGTTGAACATCAAGTTAGCAACTTGGCCTCATAAAAAACAGACAAAAATGCTAAAGAAATGGCAATGTTGCCACCTGATGCACCACAAGACGCAGAGAGAAGCAGGAACGACCACCATACTTAAGTAAATGCACACTTACAGTGCAAAACGCAACCTCGATTTTCCATGTAGATTCTTAGATGTTTATTTTTTCTCTTCTGTACTAGTGCATCAATGGAAAGGAGCAAATTCCAGATTTCTGAACATCCATTTTTGCCGAGTACTGTATCTATATGCTGTCCATCAGAAAAAGCTGGATCGCCCTGTAGCCACCCATTTCAATTCCACTTCCCATTCCCATTCTGACTTGTCAGTCCATGGCCTCTTTTACTGCTGCAATAAGGCCACACTCAGGGTGGATGAGCAACACCTTATATTCTGTCTAGGTGGCCTCCAACCCGATGGCATGAACATTGATTTTTCAAACTTCCGGCAAATGCTCCCCCCCCACCCCATTCAACATTCTCCATTCTTGTTTTTCTCTCTCACCTTATCTCCTTGCCTGCCCATAATCTCCCTCTGGTGTTCCTCCCCCTTCCCCTTCTTCCATGGTCTTCTATCCTCTCCTATTAGATTCCCCCTCCTCCAGCCCTTTACCTGTTTCACCAGTCAATTGTCCAGCTCTTTCTCCTTCTCCTGGTCTCACCAATCACCTGCGACCTCGTAATTCTTCTTCTCTTCCACCCACTTTCTTACTCTGATTTCTCCCCTTCCTTTCCAGTCCTGAAGAAGGGTCTTGGCCCAAAATGTCGACTGTTCACTCTTTTCCATAGGTGCTGCCTGGCCTGCTGATTTCCTCCAGCATTTTGTGTGTGTTGCGATGAGTTGTATAATCCTTGAAAGTGAGTCCACAGTTTGTAAAATCAGTTTAGTCTTGACATAAGTGAAGATATCCCCCATGCTGGTTCAGGAGTCTGATGATCGAAGGTGATAATTTTTCCTGATTCTGGTGTTATGCGACTTAAGGTCTATGTACCTTCTTCCCTATAGTAGTTGCAGGAAGAGAGCATGGCCTATGCTAACACCAATTTACTAAAATACGAGGGATTTGGCAGATACTGGAAATCCAGATTAACACACAATAACAGATCAGGCAGCATCTCTGGAAATGAATAAACATCGACTATTTATTCATTTCCATACATGCTGCCTGACCTTCTGAGTTCCTCCAGCACTTTTTGTGTGTTACCAATTTGCTTACTGTATATTAATTTTTTAGATATCTTCATGCAATACCAGAAGTTGTTCAGCAAAGAGAGTGGTATGCAAAAAGGTTAATGCAAAATGAAAAGAGCTTGGAATATAATTTAAAAGGAAAGTGGAATGGGGATTAGAACAAAACAAGATGAAATGGAAAATAAATAGATTAGGAAGGAATTGAACAGACGCCCCTTATTATTGTTAAGGTTAGGCAACACTGGCAGAAGTTAGGTGTACGGTACTCCAGTGAACTACCTCAGTCAAGCAGAACAGCCATTGGTATCAAATCATTTAAGTTTCAAATGAAATTGAAAGATAGGAGATCGGGGACATAGCCAGTCAGACCCCAAACCCTGCCCATTTCCTCCTCTCTACAGATTGAGAGGTGACATGCTCTGGTTTACAATCTGACTACTGAGTCTCACAATTAGAAAGGTTAAGAGAAAAAATAAAGCACTGAGCAGAGCAAAGCCTCAAAGGAGCGATAGCATATTTGTTTTAATGACTTTTGAAAATGCTGGGTAATTATTTTTTATGTTCTGAGTCTACTCCTGTGACAAACCTGAGCTTGATTTCTATACCCTTCTCTTATAAGTGCTGCGATGAATTCTTTCAACTGCAAAAAACCACATGAATTTTAAACATCTAAGTAATAGATAGCCACAAAGCATTTTCAGGGTGATTTGTTCACTCTCTAGCTCAACAAAAGCCTTAATAAATGAAATGTCTAAAGAAGTATGCATAACCACAAATTCTCCTTGTAATCTCCATAATCAGTCTATGATTTTTGGATAAGGATCAAAAATTAACTTATTTCTGTCAGGCGCTTGTGAATGGACCATTTTTATTCTTGACTGCGCAGTGGTATAGAGAGTTCTCTATTCTTGGAGTGAGTTATCTGCAGGAGAGATCGATTTCGTCTGGAGCTCACCTCACAGGCGAGTCCTGTACACAGATGTTCATTGGATTTGGGGGTTTGAATTAAGTAGTCCCAGAGGATGATGGGCACTTAAGAAGGCTGAGCTCATCTCAAAAAAAGTTCAAAAGTAAATTTATTATCAAAGTACATATTTGTCACTATATACAACCCTAAGATTCATTTTCTTGTGGGCATACTCAACTAATCTAGTAACTATAACAGAAACAATGAAAGACTGCACCCAAAAAGGCAGACAACCAATGTGCAAAGGTCAACAAACTGTGCACATACAAATGAAAAACTAAGAAATAATAATAATAGATAAATAAACAATAAATATTGAGAACATGAAATGAAGAGTCCTGGAAAGTAAATCCATAATTTGTGGGAACGGTTCAGTGATGGGGCAAGTGAAGTTGAGTAAAGTTATCCCCTTTGTTTCAAGAGCCTGATGGTTAACTGTTCCCGATCCTGGTGGTGTGAGGTCTGAAGCTCCTGCCCCTTCTTCCTGATGGCAGCAATGAGAAGAGAGCACGATCTGGGTGGTGAGGGTCTCTGATGAAGGATGCTGCTTTCCTGCAACAGTGCTCAGTGTACATGTGTTTTCTTGCACTAAAAAGGAAGCAAATTATGACAATCATCCAGAAAGCATGTTTGTTCTCAATTGAAAACTTGTCAAAAGTACATGTGCTGTGGAGTTCAACTGGTTGCAATGACTGTCAGGACTATTGGTGTTAGTTTATTATTGTCACATGCACCAAAGGCCATGTTCCACCACATGAACAGCTTTTTCCCCTCCACCATCAGATTTCTGAATGGACAATGAACACTACCTCAGTACTTGAGCTCTTTTTGCATTGTATATTTTTCAATATATATTTATTATTTCAACTTAGTGTGTATTTTATGTATTGCATTGTACTGCTACCACAAAGCAACAAATTTCATGACATATGTTAATAATGATAGACCTGATTCTAATTCTGATTCCGATTCCAAGATACAATGAGAAGCCTGTTTTGTACACTGTTTATACGGATCAAATCACTAACAGTGCCTTGAGTAAGAATAAGGCAAAACAATAACAGGGCAGAATGAAATGTAAAAGCTACTGAGAAAGAGCTGTGCATGTATGTGGTAAAATGCAAGATCATAAAGAATAGATTCTGAGGTTAAGAGCCCATCTTATCATACAAAAGATGCATTAAAGAGCCTGATAACAGTGGGATACAAACTGTTTTTGAACCTGATGGTACGTGTTCAGAATTTTGTATCTTTTGCCTGATGATGCTGTTGAGACTAGCGCTTGATTTGGATTTAAGTGAGGGAGAGTTGTGCAACGTCAGCCTCACTCTCTCTTCCCAATTCCCATCTGAATCCAGTGGCAAGACAAGAGTTGAGACGGCTGGAGATGGGACTAGGCTCAGTGGATGAGCAAGACATCTTCTGTGTCTTGTTGTGCTCTACGTGTTCCATGACGCTTGCAGAGACCGCCTTCTTGACCATTGGACCTTCCATTGGTCTCGTCCACTCAATCAGCCGGAGTCTGTCTTCACAGGCTGGGATAGACAACTCCCTATCTCACCGAGGGTTTGAGACCCATCGGCTACCCTCACCTGGTTTAGCCGGCTTGTCGAAGCCATTGCCCGGGGTGTGGCCGCTGTCACATGCAAACAGCTACGGGGAGCCACAGGTGAGAGCTGAGTTCCAGGTGGGGACCAAAGGTGGACAAACCGCCCTGAAAAGGAAACAAAAATGTTCCCCCACCAGAGGTGCTACCCCTCCCTGACGCCCCATACACCCACTTTTGCCTGATAGGAGAGGAAAGAAGGGAGAATATCCAGAGTGGGTGGTGTCTTTTATTATGCACACTGCTTCACTAAGGCAGAGACATGTGCAGACAAAATGCATAGATCATGCCATACATAATTACATAGAAGGAGGAAAAATAAAGAGAAATAAGAATATAAGATTGTCAGATTAAATGGTAGACAAGGAAAGAAAAGGTCACCTAGAGATGGATAGATTTTTGAAACATGCTATCTTAAAAGTTGGTGAAGATAAAACAGGGCTGGAACCAGTATGAGTAGTTCTTCACTGACTAGCACAGACACAGTGGGCCAAATGGCCTTTATCTGTGTCTATTTTTTCGATGATTCTATAGGGATCTGGAGTGGAGATATGTGTGGGCAAGTTCTGTGTTAAAGCCACATCATCAACGCAGCTGGCTGCCTCTTCAAGGACAGTTCCTGGCAGGATTCAGTCACACTGAAGTTCTGCAGCTGGACTTCCAGTGAAAGAATGCATCTGGGGGTCACAAAGAGCAAGGCAGAGGCACAGCCTGTAGACCTACCACCTGACAGCTCCATCAACCCATGTTCAATCCTGACCTTCGGTGCTATATGTGTGGAGTGTGCCCATTCTCCCTGTAACTCTATGGGTCTCCACTGGCTACTCTTGTTTCTACAAGGCATGAAGGTTGATATGTATATTGGCACTGGGTTCGTGAAAGATAGAATTGGCTTGGGGGAAGTGATGGAAAATGGAGGAAATCAATGGAAGATTGAAATGGGAGGTATGTATGTGGGTACTTGATGGCTCGCATAAAATCAGTCACTGAAAGGTCTGCTTCAATATTATAGAGCTTTACAATGTCATCCAAATGCATCACAGCTTGAGATGGCAACTGCTTTTACCAAGACCACAAAGAAATGCAGGGAGTTGAAGTTGTAGCCTAGCTCATCCCTCCATGGACTCTGACTCAACCACAATTTGGCAGTGCTGTAGATTCAGCAATTGTCCTCGTGAATTTGCACGTGTCTGTTAATTATTATTGTGACGGTATTTAACTCCATTCTTTTCATCGTAATTCTTGTTGAGACTTGAGAAAAGCACGGTAAAACTGTCTGCTTGCATTCGGACTTGCCTGGGAAATTGGACCGTTGCGTCAACTGGCGTGGACGACTAGCGGTATTTGTTTTATATTTAATTATCCCTTTCAGCCGCAAGGTTGGCATCGTTTTCCATTTGAGAGTTTTAATTAGCAGCCCTGTTTGGCATGGCATTTATTGTTTTCTTTTCTCTCTAAACCCTGTTTCGCACTGAAGTTTGTGAACTATCAACCTGCTTCAGTGTCTCTCTCTCTCTCTCTGCACTTGGGCCATATTCGAACATAGTGACAGACTCAGTCTTCATTTCCTGCTGCCTCAGGAGGGCAGACAGCATAATCAAGGAACCTTTTCAGCTCATTATTTTCCTTCCATCCCATCCTCCCCACCTTCCATCAGGCAGAAGAAACAAGAACCTGAAAACAAAACTCCAGTCTGAAGGATGACATCTCTCCCATTGTTATCAGACTCTTGAATGGAACTCTTGTACACTAAATATCAACTTTCTATCTCTTAATCTACCTTGTCATTGCCCCTTGCACTTCATTTGGCTACAGATGTTGCACTTTCTCTGTAGGAGTAACACTGCATTTTGCATTTTGTATTTTCTTCCTTCAGTACTACCTCAATGTGCTAATGTAAGGCATGGTCTCTCTGGATGGAATGCAGGCAAATGTTTTTCACTGTATCTCAGTATATGAGACAATAATAAACCAATGATCAATTATGACTTTACACATCATGGCCCAGGGAGAAGAGGACAGGAATCCGGATTCTCACTGATGGTGCTCCTTTGAAAAAAACTTTCTGATTAATAAAATGAACTAACAGGCATAGACCGAATGGATAGCCAAAGACTTTTACCAGTATGGAAATGACTAATACAAGGAGGCATCATTTTAAGGTTACTGGAGGAAAGTATAGCAGGATGTCGGAGGAAATTTTTTTACACAGAGAGAGGTGAGTGTGCAGCACACTCTCTCGGGGTGGCGGTAGAGGTAAATGCATTAGGGCATTTAAGAAGCTCTTGGATGGGCACATGGCTGATAGAAAAATTTACAGCAATGTAGAAGGGGAGTGTTGGTTATAAGGTCAGCACAACATTGTTCTAAAACCTAATTGTGTTGCTCTTGCCATTCTATGTAAACAAAATTTTCTCTGCTGTGTAGAGAGCATGTATTCCATGACCTTTCATTCTGGAAAGCCATAAGGCATTATGAAAGAATAGTTAGTTTGGTTAATTGCATTCTACAGTGTCTGGATAGGAATAGTGAATTCTGTGAATTCCTACCACCTATTCCTCTTCCGCTTCATTTTTCTATTGACATAGTAATTTCACAGAGAAAGGGCCAGAGATTCTTTTAAATCATAGATTATGATTATGGCGGCATGGTAGGTTAGCAGTTAAGTATTATGTTATTACAGTGCTGACAATTGGGGATGGGGGTTCAAGTCCCACCACTGTCTGTAAAGAGTACGTACATTGTACCCATGACTGCGTCTGTTTCTTCCCACTCCAAAGATGTATTGATTAGGGTTAGTAAGTGTGGGCATGCTATGTTGGCACCAGAAGCATGGCAACACTGTGGTCTGCCACCAGCATATATTCTGACTGTATTGGTTTTGATACAAGCTATGCATTTCACTGTATATTTCAATGTTTGGATATACATGTGACAAGGAACGTCATCTCTAATCTTTCTTTATTTACAGGCAATTGAAAGGAGTTAGGATGTTGTCAAACACAATGGAGGCAAATTTTTAATTTGTCATCAAAAGCTACATAAAGTGTAACTAACAGCCAGGGTATCTTCAAGGAGCAGTGCCTGAGAAAGGTGGTGTCCATCATTAAAGATTCCCACCACGCAGTTACCACACTGCTACTATTGGGGAGGAGGTATAGAAGCCTGAAGGCACATACTCAGCAACATTGAACCCATAAAGTTAACAAATTTCAAGATTTATGCCGGTGATATTAAAGCTGATTCTGATTCTGATTCACACATGAACTGACAGCAGGAACATTGATTTCTCTAATTTATGGTATTTCACCCCCTCACCCCCTTTTTCTCTTCCTTTTTCCATTCTGGATCCCTTCTTAACCCTTCTCAATTTGCAGTTTGTAATCTCCCATGTCGATCATAGCATTGCCCTTATTACATGCCTTTTCTATTTCCCATTGAAACTTATATCCTACATCCCGGCTACTGTTTGGGAGCCTGTGTATAACTCCCATCAGTGCCTTTTAACCCTTGCAGTTTCTTAACTCTGCCCACAGGGATTCTACATTTTCTGATCTAATGTCAACACTTTCAGAAGATTTGATTTCATTATTTATCAACAGAGCCATTCCATCCCCTCTGCCTACCTGTCTGTCCAGTCGCAACTAAGACATATCTTTGGATGTTAAGCTTCCAGCTATGATCTTATTTCAGTGATACCCATAACGTCATTCCTGTCAACTGTGCTACCGTAATATTCTGTTTACTGCATGCATTCAAATATAATACCTTCAGACCTGCATTCATCACCATTTTCAATTTTTCCCCCATGTTACACTTCTCATCATCCCACTGACTGAGATTTTGCCCTACCATCCGTTTGTCCATCCTTACAGTCTCACTACACAGTGCATTGATTTGTAGACCAACTGCCCCATCCTCAGCTCTATCACTCAGGTTCCCATCCCCGTGCCAACGTAGTTTAAACCAAGGGTTACCAACATTTTTAAAGCCATGGAGCCTTACAATTAGCCAAGGTGTCCATGGATCCCAGTTTGGGAACCCCTGGTTTAAACCCTCCCCATCAGCTACAGCAAACTTGACCACATAAGATAGTTCCCACTTGGGTTCAGGTATTTTCCCTTCTCTTTGTACGGGTCATGTCTACCCCAGAAGAGATCACAATCTTCCAGAAATCTGAAACCCTGCCCCCTGCACCATTTCTTCGGCCATGTATATCAGTATCATCATCCTATTCCTGCCCTGAGTAGCACATGGTATTGGGATAAATCCAGAGATGACCATCTTGGCGATCCTGTTCTTCAGCCTCTTCCCTAACTCCGTATACTCACTGCACAGGATTTCTTCCCACTTTCTACCTATGTCATTGATGCCAACGTTTGGCTGCTCCCCCTCCCTCTTGAGAATCATCTGCAACTGTTTGGAAACATCCTAGATCCTAGCACCTTGGAGGCAATAATCTACCCTGGCATCTCTTTCATGGTCAGAGAATCTCCTGTCCATCTACCTAACGTTCAGGTCTCCTATCACACCACTCTGCCTGACTTCACCCTTCCCTGCTGAACTTCAGGGCTGACCATAGTATCACTGGACTGACTGCTGCTGCTGTGCCCTGATAGGTTATCTCCCCAGCAGTATCCAAATGGGTATACTTGCTGCTGAGGGGTGTTTCTGCAGAGGAACCCTGCACTGATTGTTTATTGGTGGTCACCCACCTGCTATCTGAAGACTGCACTCTGGGTGTGACTACCTCCATAAAAGACTCATCTATGAAGTTCTCAGCCTCCCGGATGGTCCTGAGTGGATCCAGTTCCAGCTCCAGTTCCTTGAACTTGTCAGTCAGGAGCTGATGTTGGGTGCATTTCTTGCAGATGTAGTCATCGGGGAGACTGTTAGGTACCCTGACATCCAACATCTCACAAGATGAGTATTCCAATGCCTGAACTACCAACCTGTCTACACTTGTTATGCCTCTAACTTCTGAAACTTACGTTCTAACCTGCGCCTGTTCGTGCCCAAGCCCAAATCTTAACCACTAGTCATTCATACTGACCTACATGATGAGGTGCTGCCAATAAATAATTTTCACAGGTTTCGCAGAACATCGGAAGATGATTTCAGCTAATGAAGCATGGAAGTACACAGAAAGCAATGTGCGCACAGTACAAACCCAGCAACAGTAATCTGAAGACACAACAGACTGCAGAGGCAGCAGTCTGGAGCAAAAACTGACTTTTTTTAAATTAATGCTGAATGAGGGAATTTAGCTATGGTTATTTTTTTGAAGTCAGGAAGTTTCTCCTTTATATTTTACATCTTCATGGTGCCCCAACATAATGTGGATAAGGTGGGATTCTTCATTTTGCACTACCAGACTAAGTTGAGATGACCGAAAACCTGTGCCTCAGTCCACAATGGAAAAAGTAGGAATGGATTGTGGGAGGAGCATCCTTATTGTCTTAAAGGCCTTTTGTGTTTATCAGATATAATGGAGAATGTCCCTCTCTGTGTGAGAGAATTTTCTTCGTTTGGGAAGGGTTGCTGTTCTAGTTCCCATTAAAAAAAAATGTAACCAGTTCATACACCCGTCGAGATTATCATGATCAGAATCAGAATCAGATTTATTGATGCCCTCAGTGGTGGGCAGGTGAGTACCCATGATGGAGCTGGCTGAGGGTACAACGCTCCTCAGCTTTTTCTTATTCCATTTTGTGGTTCTGCCATGCCAGGCGGTGATGCAAGCAGTTAGATTGCTCTCCACAGTACATCTGTAGAGTCTTTGGTGAATCTCCTCAAACTCCTTATGAAATATTACTGTTGACGTGCCTTCTACATAATTGCATCAGTATGTTGGAGCCAGGATAGATCTTCAGAGATGTTGACACCCTGGAACTTGAAACTGCTCACCCTTTCTAAGATTCCAAGTTCATCTATTAAAGAAGTATGTATACTTCATACAACCTTAAGATTCATCTCCTTACAGGCAGCCTCAAAACAAAGAAACCCAATAGAACCCATCAAAAAAAAAAGACTGTCAAACACCCAACGTGCGGGGAAAAATAAAACAAACCGTGCCAACAATAAGCAAAGAACATTCAGAATTGAAGTTCATGAAAGTGAATCCACAGCCACAAAGCCAATCCAGAAGCCTGATATTTGCAGGCCACAGCCTCAGTTCAGTGCAGAGGTGAGTAAACTTTACGAGTAGTGAATTGAACACATGCCTGTCCTTCTCCTCCAACCCTGACCTTTTCAATCTGACCTGGTGCTTAGATCAGTCAAAACATTGGCTTGTTCCTTCCTGTTGGGCCCAGACCCCACTGCCTCACTTTGGCTTGCCTGGCCTCAGTTCTGCCTCTTTCAGTTGGCTCCAAGTCCACTCCAGCAATAGCCAAACACTGGTTCATTTCCTATTCTCGGGCTCGGGCCCCACCGCCTCAATTTGGCTCATATATACCAAGCTGAAATTGTCCTATGCCATCAAGGCTTCAGTTCACATCACAAAAATGGCAGGTTGTATGGGTGGTTCAAAATCTCACTTCCAAAAGGTAAGTTACAGGCTATTGAAAGCAGTGATCTTTTCCAGGAAAAGTGTGGTGAATAAAACACAAAAAGTCAGTTTTGTTTGCTGCCAGCAAGTCATCACTGTATTTCATCAGTGCCATCTTTAGATTTTCTCCATTGCAAAGGTGACCACAGATCCCTGATCAAAAAATATCCTACTCCCTTTTTCGATCTAGCATTACACAACTTATTCTGATTTGAATACCAACAGACAAACAAACATAATTCCAAATCCAATTTTAATTAAGAAACAGATGGGGTGATAACTGTGCAGATTTGTCATCGACTATAACTAGGAGAATTTTAAGAAAGAGATTAAAATGTGTAACAATATAAGTCACTGTAGTGTTGTGTGTTGCCAAAGGAAATTTTATCTTCATTATGCGACAAATGTGCTCTATTTAATTCTTAACGATTGCTTCATGATATGAATCATTTAGATTTTCAAGCACATCCATAGAAATTGGTTAAAATCTGTGTTCTATATCTTGTAATTTGGTGAAGTAGTGTTTGGTGTTATTCAGATTTTCTCCCCACTTCAAAGTAGTGAAGAGGGAAACAGGAGAATCTTGGACCCAAGTGATGTTATGAGCAATCGTGTATCTCCTCAAACACTGAAAAGACTGACCTAGAAATGTAAGCCAGAAAAAGTGATCCAGAACTTCACTGGTATTTGCTGAGAGGTGTTAAAGTAGTCACAGAACAGTGGTCCAAATATAAGGTTATAAAATAGAATATGGGATAAATACACTCAGTGGCCACTTTATTAGGTACATCAGTACACCTGCTTGTTAATACAAATATATAATCGGCCTATGATATGGCCACAACTCAATGCATAAAAGCATGCAGACATGGTCAAGAGGTTCATTTGTTGTTCAGACCAAATTTCAGAATGGTGAAGTAATGTGTTCTAAGTGACTTTGACTGTGGAATGATTGTTGGTGAAGGGGAGGGAGGGTGTGGTTTGAATTCTCAGAAACTGGTGATACCTACGATTTTCATGCACGACAGTCTCTAGAGGTTATGGTGTGAAGAACAGAAACAACTTCCAGTGACGGGCAGTTCTGTTGGTGAAAATGCCTTGTTAGTGAGAGAGGTCTGAGATGAATGGTGTGAAGAAGTACTTCTCTGAATGCACAGCACGTCAGACCTTAATGTGGCTGGGATACAGGAGCAAAAGACCATCAGCATACACTCAGTCACCACTTTATCAGGTATAGGAGGTATCTAGTAATGTGGCCACTGTGTGTATTTTACTGGTGTTCATTAGTTCATTGGTCATGCACAATAGAGGATGATATTACCGAGGGGATGTTGGACTGTTTGAGGGAAAATTCACTATCTGAAAGTACTTCAAGGAGAAGCAACTTTGTCACCCAGCTGTGGGGACTGGTGTTTTCATTCCCAAACAAACAGCACAAAGAAGAGTCAAATTCAAAGTCCTAAGTCAAATTCAGTTTAATATTAAAGTATGTATATTACACTATCTTGAGATTCATTTTCTTGAAGGCAAATACAGGAAAATAAAGCAAACTTGTTTCCCAGGATGGGGGAGTCTAGTATGAGAGGGCATGACTTAAGGATTGAAGGGCGTCCATTCAGAACAGAAATGCGAAGAAATTTTTTTAGTCAGAGGGTGGTGAATCTATGGAATTTGTTGCCACGGGCAGCAGTGGAGGCCAAGTCATTGAATGTATTTAAGGCAGAGGTTGATAGGTATCTGAGTACCCAGGGCATCAAAGGTTATGGTGAGAAGGCGGGGGAGTGGGACTAAATGGGAGAATGGATCGGCTCATGATAAAATGGCAGAGCAGACTCGATGAGCCGAATGGCCGACTTCTGCTCCTTTGTCTTATGGTCTTATGGTCTAATACAATAGAGTTTATGAAAAACTATACAAAAATAAAGCCTAACAAACAACTAATGTCCAAAAGGGGACAAATTGGGCAAATAAAAAATAAATGATATTGAGAACAAGAGTTGTTAAGAGTCTTTGAAAGTGAGTCTAGAGGTTGAAGAATGAGGTCAATGTTGAGGTGAGTGAAGTTAACCATGCAGGTTCAGGAGCATGATGGTTGTAGGGTAATAAATGTTCCTTAATCATCTGGTGTCAGACCTAAGGCTTCTGTATTTTCTTTCTGATCATAGTAGAGAGAAGAGAGCATGGTCTGGATTGTTCACTGGTTCATATTTCAGCATTTGCAATCCCTTGTGGTCAGTAGCACATGTAAAAAGCCCAGAGCACTATCTCGCAAACAGTACCACATGGAAGATTTCACCTCAAGGGAGACCGAGTTATTGATATGCGTAGTTATCCATTTGAACTGGAGCTTTAAGATACAAACCAAATTTAACAGCACATTAAAAGTGGAAGGGAGATATGGTGAAATGGATAGATGTAGGGTTGGGGAATTCCAGAACTTAGGACTGGGAACAGTAGAGCTGTTAACAGCAGAGCAACTGAAATTTGTGATGCACAACAAACCAGAACTGGAGTAGCAATAGCATGGATCAGATTAGAAAGAAATTAAGGAGAAAACCGTAGAGAAAAATATGAAAAGAGATTGGCAGCATTGAACATCAAGCTTCTGCTCAACCAGCAGCTGGTTCAGGTCAGTGAGTACCAGAGGTGATGGGACTCTGGACCTGTGAGTGCTTTTGGGAATCCAAGTCAATAGACTTGAAGGCCTGCCCTTTCTCACCAGACACACTGCACAATTAAGAATGCTTTAAAGTAAATTCAAGTGCAGTGGAGTACATCACTGCCAGAAGACAACAAATTTAACAATGTATGCCAATGATATTAAACTTAATTCTGATTCTGGACTACCTACTCTTAAATCATTAAATATGATTCATATCCAGCAAAAACAGCATTCAGATGAAAGGACAATCATTTGGAATATAAAGAAAAAAGACACATGCTTTTATAATGAAATTAAATTTAAAAGTATGACTATTGTCATGCTACTTAAGTAGAATTCCTTTAAATGACTCAGAAGCATACAGTTGAATCCTCGTTATTCTGGAAAACCATGTAATAAACAGTATGTTAGTCAGTCGTCAGCAGTTGTACTGGTTTGTACATCACCCAACACTCATGACAACAGAGGATCCACCTGGGATGGTGTTGCGTACCTTTCGCTAGGTCTTAAAAAAAAGAACTAAAAAAAAACAGAGTGGATCTGTTTAAAGACACATTTATTGCTAGCAATGAGAAACACCTCCTCTCCTCATGGATGGCAGGCTGCTTCTGATTTATAGCTTACAAGGTTTGTTTTTTTTTATACAGGCTTTCAGTATACGTATACTTTAATTGTTATCTTTTCTGGAGGTCAGCTCCCCCACTTCAGTACTCAAGGCCAGCAGTATATATATCTCCCCTTCATTACACAATGAACAATTATTAAGAGATTACATGACTCTTGACATATACACACTAAGTTTATAGCAAAACAATCTGGGATTATACAGATTCCATTTGGTTACATTATAAGATTAAATAAATAAATAAATCTCAACGTTTTGAATATATTTTCACAATAGACAAAATCAAAGCCAAAAGTTTGAAGTAAATTTATTATAAAAGTATATTTATGTCACCATCCACTCACTTGTGATTTATTTTCTTGCAGGTATTTAAAGGAAATATAATAGAATTTATCGAAAAAAACTCTACATAAATAAGCACTGATGAACAACCAATGTGCAAAAAAAAGTTGTGCAAATAAATGGATAGCTAGATAATAAATAATGAATAAAAAATACATATTGAGAGAGAGTTATATTGCCAATCAATGAACAAGATGGATATTAGCTCATATTTTTTATGTTTCTTTGCTATATTCAGTGAAGTGTTCTGAATAATTTACCTTGCTTCTATTGGGAGAAGTTGCTGAAGTTTCATCTCTCATTTTTTTAAACTAGCAGATTTCTGAGTAAAAGCATTTGCTATCATTCGATTGTTACTGTGGTCATACACTCACGTATTTAGCTAATGCAGTGTTGACAATAATGTTACAGACATGCGCTTCATGTGTAAATAGCGCTGCATCTGCTTTGAGTTGGCTTGTCATCCATTTCAAAACCCATGCCCTATCTCAGGGGTTCTGAACCCTTTTTTATGGCAAGGACTGCTATCATTACCAAGGAGTCCGTGGACCCTAGGTTGGGTACCCCTGTGGCCTGCCTAGCTTGTTTTTTTTTTAATTCAATTATGAAAAGCCTAATGCAGAGTTATAAAACCAGACAGCATAACAACAGGACACTTGCTCCAACCAAGCACCAAGTACCCATCTAGTCTATTCTCATTTACCAACATATGGTCTATAATCATCTGTGCCTTGGTGATTTAAGTGTTTATCTAAATGCTTCTTCAATGTTGTGAGAGTCTTTCTCACAATCCCTTCAGGAGAAATTCTGCAGATTCTGACCACCCTTACGATGATAAATCCTCAAATCCCCTCTAAATGCCTTGTATGATAAAATGGGCACTTAACTTCACAATCTACCTCATCGTGGCCTTGCACTGTGTTTTGTCTATAACTGTAACACTAATTCTGCAGTCCATTATTACTTTCACCCTGCGCTATCTTCATGTACTGATATCATTAAATGATCAATCAGATGGCAGGCAAAACTAAGTCTTTCACTGTATCTCAGTATTTGTGGCAATAATAAGCACATTTTCCCCTTTTAAACCTTCTTATCACTTCTCTGAAACATATTACTTCTGGTTTTAGAATCAAATTGCAGTAAGACCAACCTTTAGTATTTCTGCCTCATTGCCTTTGAGAAGCTGATACAATTAGAGTATCAGTAGGTATAGAGTTGGCACTAATCAGTTGACTTGTTGAACTGTTGCAGTTCTGGTCACTAATTACCTACAGAAAAAGATATCAATAACATTGAAAAGTGCAGGGAAAAGTTGCAAGGATGTTGCCAGGATGTGAGGACCTGAGGTAAGGTAGGATTGGTAGGACCTTATTCCCTGAAGCATAGGAGAATGAGAGGAGCTTTGATTGAAGTATACAAAATTATAAAGTGTATAGATAGGGTAAATGCAAGTAGGTTTTTCCACTGACATTGGGTGAGTCTAGAACTAGAAGTCATAAGGTTCGTCCATCGTCATCGATGAAGACCTCGACACCATTAGTACTTTTTACGAGGTCGAGTTGCTAGCTCGACACTCAACCTGGCATGAATGGAAAGCGTGCCCAGGAGCGGCTTGACTAGATTCAAATTCGGGAACCTTCGCTCCCGGAGTCCGGTGCTGATGTCACCGCGCCACCAGCTGGTGTGATGGTGTCGAGACTAGAGCTTGATTTGGATTTAAGGGAGGGAGAGTTGTGCAGTGTCAGCCTCACTCTCTCTTCCCAATTCCTATCTGGATCCAGTGGCAAGACAAGAGTTGAGATGGCTGGAGATGGGACTAGGTGCAGTGGATGACCAGGACGTCTTCTGTGTCTTGTCCTGCTCTACATGTTCCACGACGCTTGCAGAGACCACCTTCTTGACCATTGGACCTTCCATTGGTCTCGTCCGCTCAATCAGCCGGAGTCTGTCTTCACAGGCTGGGATAGACAACTCCCTGTCTCACCGAGGGTTTGAGACCCGTCGACTACCCTGGTTTAGCCGGCTTGCCGAAGCAGTTGCCCGGGGTGTGGCCGCTGTCACAGGCAAACAGCTACAGGGAGCCACATGTGAGAGCTGAGTTCCAGGTGGGGACCAAAGGTGGACAAACTGCCCTGAGAAGGACACCACGTGTTCCCCCATCAGAGGTGCTACCCTTCCCTGATGCCCCATGCACCCTCACATAGAAGTCATAGGTTAATAGAGAATGGTGAAATATTTAAGGGGAAAATGAGGAGAATTCTCTTTACTCGGAGGGTGATGAGAGTGGAACGAGCTGCCAGTGATAGAGGTAGATGTGAGTTTGATTGCAGCACTTAAGAGAAGTTTGGGTAATTACATAGAGAAGGGTATGAAGGGCTACGTTCCAGGTGTAGGTCAATGGGACTAGGAGAATAATGGTTTGGCAGTGACTATATGGCCGAAAAGAGCTTGTTTCTGTGCTGTAGTGCTCTATAACATCATGACTCGATGAGTATGGTACTGGCATGACATTACACTCAGTGTCAACTTTATTAGGTACCTCCTGTCAACGACAAGGTTGATGTGTTGTGCATTCCGAGATGCTCCTCTGCACACCACTGTTGTAACGCGCGGTTATTTGAGTTACTGTCACCTTTCTGTCAGCTTGAACCAATCTTTCCATTCTCCTCTGGCCTCTCTCATTAACAATCACCCACACAACTGCTGCTTACTGGATGTGTTTTTGTTTCCCACACCGTTCTCTGTAAGCTAGCGACTGTTGTGTGTGAAGTTCCCAGAAGATCAGCAGTTTCTGAGATACTCAAACTACCCAATCTGGCACCAACAATCATTCTGCAGTCGGTAACTTAAGAGAAGTTTGCTTCTTCCCCATTCTTCTCCATTCTGATGTTTTGTCTGAACATCAACTGAACCTCTTGACCATGTCTGCATGCTTTTATGCTCTGATTTGCTTCCACATGGTTGGCTGATTAGATATTTGCATTAACGAGCAGGTGTATAGGAGGTCACTGTGTGTATGTTAATAAAGTTGTCACCGAGTGTATGTTAAAATAGGATACCGTGTTATAACCTGCACAATGGCCAGCATAGAACTCAAATGGAATGCTTTCTCCCAAGTGATGTGAAACGTTTTGATTGCTTTTGGAGCTGCAGTCATTCAGGCAAGAGATTCCATTACACTACACAAAGCCTCTGAGATCCCAAAGCGTGCTGTTTGCTTTCTACATGTGGGGAATGAGGTCATGAAGTGCTGTAGTGCTTTGGCAGGGATTTCATCTACCTTTTTGTTTTTCAACTGTGGGGTGGCCTTGTGACCTCTTTCTGGGCTTAGTTAGCACTGAGGTTGTAGTGGATAAAGTGCTATGGTATGAGATTAAAGGCAGCCATGTCTCAACTGACAAGACCTTTGATACGTCCCCACCCCATTCCCCTACAGCTTCAAACCCATGATTCCTGATGTGCTCCTTATTTTCACTACAAAATGAATTGGTTGTGTTTCCATAGATTTTGTGGATCCACAACTAGAACAAGCAATCTCTTCATATCTGCTCTCTTAGAGAAAGATAACCAACCACAAACTCTTTAGTTAATAGGCAAATTGGTAAATTGGTTTATTATTGTCACATGTACTTAGGTACAGTTAAATATTTGTTCTGCATACCGTTCAGTATAAATAAGAGTGTGGTAGTACAAGGAAAAACACTAACAACATGCAGAATAATATTACAATTGCAGAGAAAATGCAATGCAGGTAGACAATAACGTGTCAGGCCACAATGAAGTAGATAGTGCAGTCATGAGTTCATCTTATTGTACCAGCGAACCTGACTTATAACATTGGGATAGAAGCTGTCCTTGAGCCTGGTTCTTTTGACCAAAGGATGTTTATCAGTCATTGTGTTGTAATTTTTCATTGATTCTGTTGTACTTCTTTGCTCCACAGCAAGAAATGAATCTTAGGGTAGTGTATGGTGACATACTGTATACATATTGAGATGATAAATTTACTTTGATATGTGCTTTCAGGCTTATGTAATTCAGTTAATCACTTATTCAAGATCCAAGATTGTTTTATATCACTTCCAGTGTAAAGGACAACAAAATAATTGTTACTCTGGTTCTAATGTAGGATTAAAAAAACACGATAAGATAAAGAACACAAAAATACAAAGTACAATAAATATACTGTAAAAACATAAGATTGCTTACATATATATTAAGTGATGTCCATAAAGTGATGTTAGGCACAGCAACGTCTATACATTAGGTGACTCTGACAGGAAATGATAAAGGAGTGGTGGGTGGAGGATTAATGGGCAGAACTGTTGATCAGCCATACTGCTTCTGAGTTTGTTGGTCCTGGTGTGGGTGCTGAGCAGCCTCCTCCCTGATGGGAGTGGAGCAAACTGTCCATGACCAGAGTGGGTGGGATCCTTCAAAATGATACTGGCCCTTTTCTGGAACATTCTGCCTATATATCCTTAATGGCAGGCAGGCAGAATTCTGACATAATTCTGGACATCTCTTTGTCTCCTTCCACCATAAATTTCCAATTTATCACATTCCCATAGATTTGCAAATGTTACTAATTGTTTTGCAACTTTAAAGACACTGAGCAGGGCTAGCTGTAATTACAGGCATTAATAGGTCTGACTATACATTCTTGAAATAATTGGCGACAGCTGTGTAGGGACGGGGTTCGTACTCTGGAGATGGAAAGAACAAGATGGAAAGAACAGCCAGAAGACAGCAGAAGAGAGCCAGGAGAAATGCAGCCAGGGTTGCCGACACTACCACATATACATGTCCCACCTGCAATAGAGCTTGTGGATCCAGGATAGGACTGTATAGTCATCAAAGATCTCACCATTAAAGGAGTGGACGTCGTCATCGGATTTCGATGGACAACTGAAGAAGAAGGAAGAAGAAATAATTCTTCTCAATCTTAAGAAAGAAACAACTTGAAATATTGTACGGTTTCAGGAAAGACGGTGATATAGGCGTTATCTGTGGTGTGTTGCACTCCCTGGAGAACATCACGATCCAGATGTCAATGAGATAGTAATTGCATAGAATTGCCAAACTAGTGTGCATTAAGATACACTCCTCCCTGTTTGTGAATTTAGCCTGGGAATAAGTGATAAAAGTTGGCTGTTTCTAATAGCCAAGAATCACAAACATTAATTTGGCAAGTTCTTTGTAGTATTAATTTGTTTGAATTGAAGTGTTTAATATGGCCACTAATACATTTATTTAGGGGCTGTGTGCTGGATCATAACCATTATAACAAAACAAAAAAGCTCTCAACAGCAGAGTGAAAGGGAATGAATAAATGAAAGTGGCTCTGCTCCACTCTGCATCAGCTTCAGTTAAGAGAGTCTAAAAGCCTCTTTCCCTGTTATTAAATGCTTCTGCGGTCAGATGCACTGTGAACAGATTGTAGCTGATGGAAATATCAGCACTCTAATACCAAGCCTTTACTGCCTCCCCACACGCAAAATGACAAATTTGTCATATAAATCCTAACATACGTATATATACAGAAAGGTGCCAGAAGAAGGCCAGAAAACTCTTAAAGGATCCCACCTACCCAGCTTATGCAAACACAAGGAATTCTGCAGATGCTGGAAATTCAAGCAGCACACATCAAGGTTGCTGGTGAACACAGCAGGCCAGGCAGCATCTCTAGGAAGAGGTACAGTCGACGTTTCGGGCCGAGACCCTTCGTCAGGCTCCATCTTGGCTCCATCCCTCCCCCTCCTGTCTTCTCCTATCATTTTGGATCTCCCCCTCCCCTTCCCACTTTCAAATCTCTTACTAGCTCTTCCTTCAGTTAGTCCTTACTAGCTCTTCCTTCAGTTAGCACATTAAGCTGTTTCACTAAAATGGGCCCTTTTCTTTTTATGCTTTCTCTTCACTAACCCCGTAGTCAAATTAAGAATTATAAAGCTAAATCGTTTAATTGTATGTGGTGTACTGTCTATTATTTTGTGGTACTAATTTGTAATGGTAACAAATCATGCAGCATCCGCACAAATGGGGTGGACTCGCATCTCAATCGCACCCATTTGGCAGGGCCAGAGATTGTCTTCCTTAGACTTACGCAGCCTGCAGAACCTGGGAGTAACGTGTATAACAGTTACTTGTATATTGTGTTTTATAGGAATGTTTTTATAATTATATTTATTTATAATGTTTTTTTGTTTTCTATTGTGTTTAAAATGCTTATTGTGTTTTTTCAGGCTGCATCAGATTCAGAGTAACAATCATTTTGCTCTTCTTTACAATTTTGTACTGGAGAATGAATCTGGAATCTTAATCTTAGACACTGGTGAGCACATGTATACACAGACAGATAGACATACACACACTCACACAAACACATATGCATGCATGTACACAAACGCATGTGCATACACACACACACATAGATAGATAATTTATGGGGTGAGAGTGGATAGCGAAAGGAAGAAGTGAGCTCACATTAAACTTAATTGCAAAAGGTTAAATTTGCAGTGACTGAAGGGAAATACATTGTTTATTTTGAGTCCTGATCCAATGTAAAAAAACTAAAGATTCTGTTCCAATCTCTCCAAATAAGTAAATAAATGTTGTACCGTGTCCATCTAGAATTCATTGCCTTTTAGGGGAAAGAACTTAGCATGAATACATCGATGTTGTCACTGAAAGTGTTAGGGTGTATTCTGGAGTTACATGAATACAGCAGATATTAGTTCGAACAAGAACCAGGCTTCAGTTCTTTTTGTAACTGTAAATAAGTGCAGGTAGCTTGCAATTAGCTTTCAGTTCTTTTTTTGGTGACTTGCAAGCAGTAAATTGAAGTTAAAAACACAAGCTGCTCCACAGACTAGGGGATTGCATTTGCAAAAGCCAAACATTAAAACAATGGGACTGTGTGAATTGGCTTGCATCAAACCAGGGAACATTGATACTATTTGGACCAATTCTTTGTACCATTGTGACTTAAGTGCAAGCAGGCAGACCAGACTAATGTTATCACTTACCATATCAAACATGGTCACAGGTATAAGCAATCAATAGTTTCTGTGTACTTACCATATTTGCATATCCAGGGACAGCCCTGACAACATTAATTTTGGGTGACTGGCTCTCTGTTTTCAAAAGGTTTTAGAATATTTGTATTAATTTGTTTCTCACAAAGGTGTTTAGACATTCAAATGTCTTAACAATTACAACGTGCTTCCATTATGTATCCCAAAGGAACCAATTGTCAACCCAAAGTATTGAAGTAAACAATGTCATTGTAATTATTGAAATTGTATTGGATCACCTAGCTTTGATCTTAAGTGTATAAAAATGTGATGTACCTTTGGGTTGATGTGCCTCTACCAAGAGTGTCTTCACAGTTATGCCTACTTGTTATACTGAATAGAGACTTTTGTATCACATCTTCTGTGTCTTTCTGATGACTTTCATCACAGTCACAACAATTGGGGGCTCATCTGAGATACATTTGTGACCCTCTGTATTGCTGGAGAATTAAACAATCTAAAGGGAAAATGTTTTATAATGAAGCACCCACACTTACATCTCTACAGGTCAGTGGCCATGGAATCACAAAGTATCAAAGATCACAGTGTAGAGCTGAATTGGTAGATATAAAAGTATGGAGTGTGTGTGCACGTATGTTTATGTAAGGAACAGCAGGAAGACAGTTTTGTGTAGCTTGGTGAAACAGAGTAACCATTTGCGAAAGATGGTTACTGACTGTTGAAGATGCTAGAAGAGTGCCTGTATACTCATTTGGAGGAATTGTATAGTGGCATACTTGTTTGTGAGTGTGTTTGTGTGTTTAAGAATAAGTTTGATTCATTGCTAACAAGAATTCTAAATGCAAGGGAATACAATGGGCAGCATGAGTTCAGCAGCTCATAAGTGGAAGATAGTGGAGTACATACCTTTTGATTTTAAGTAGATACTGATTAATTTTTATCTATCCCTTATATTTTGCTTAGTATGGGAATTAATGTGGAAATATATGAGGGAGAGGTTATATGCAAGTGTATTCATTGGGATGGCACCTACTGAGGTCAAACAACATCAGGTCAAGTTTCTTGACAAACCCAATCAGTCCTGCCGATTCCCACAATTTGTAAGCCCTTCACCCCCAGTACTGTGTTTAGTCTGAGTTGTCCACTTCTTAAAATTGCTTGTGGGAATTCAGATTGTTGGTGCAAACACGTGGAAATGATTGAGATTCACCAAATGCATCCCAAGGATATACTTGTATTGGTTAAAATGAAGTGAGGTATAGCTTATTTAAAAGGGAAGTGAGGCAGCAACTGGGAGGAGGCGAGACTAACAGGGGAATGATAATATCAGTGGTTCAGAGAGCTGATCAAACTACCATGGATTATGCAGAGTGTAAATTTCAAACATATGAGGAGTATTGAGGGTTGAACAATCCTGGAAGGGATGGCCCGGTCTTCATAAAAGTGCTGAAGGAAGGCCGGAACTCAGGGGACCGGGAAGTGTGGGGAAAGTTTGGGAAGTGTAGATTTAGGGATAGCAATGGGATCAACCTACCCAGCAAAAGTGTCATGGGTTGGGGAACTAGACCAGAGGAGGGGGAAGAGAAGTCGTAAAGTGGCTGTAGCTGCTGTAAAGACACAGAAGGCTTGTGTTGTGTGCCAGTGACTAGGGCACCTAGCAAGGATCTGCCAGAATAGACATAGAGTAGAGATGATATGTTACAGCTGTGGCCTATCGGGCCATTGTTGGAGGCAGTGTCCTAAAAATGGGAAGAAGGTGTGAAACAGGCAGAATCCACAGCAATTTCTTCTCTGCTTGATCTGACTGCTGACCGGATTATAGAGCAGTGAAGGCAACATTCAGATCAGATGAACATCCTTAAATTCCAGTACTGGTGTATACAGAAGGTTCATTAGGGGACTGGCAATATGATAATGTTAGTGGACGCAAGGCTATCAGTATCGATAATTGATCTATTGTTGCCCACGATTGGAGAAGCAATTTACATTACCAGTGCAGGGAATGACACAAGGACAGAGAGAAATAAACCTCAGGTTCTTGAGATTGAAGGAGTGCAGCTTCCTGTGGATTTTTGGATATGCCCAAATAATAAGGGTACTGTCCTGGGGATAGACATTCTAAGTAAGGCAGCTGTTATCAAAGACTCAGGAAAGAGAGAAATAACATGAAGCAGTCAGAGAAGGCAAATATCTGTGATCCCCAGAGCAAACGACATGGCTTACAAAGAGACAGCAGCCCCAAACAGTGTTAGGAGATGGGGCGATGATTGTGAGTCATGTCAGGAGGTCCCACGGGTCAGAGCCAAACACAGTGTAATACTGTTAGAAGCAGTGCAGCTGCCTGCAGAGATAGCAGCAATTAAAATAAAGATGCACCAGAAAGGGGAGAGTAAGGAGCAGAAAGGGAATGATTGCAAAGGTCATGAGGCAGAGAGCAAGAGAAGAAAATGAGATGACAGGAATTCAAAGCGTACAGGAAGAAGCCATTAGAGCCCATTTAATAAGGTGATATGGAGAGGAAAAGGACCACTGTAACCAGGGTAACACATTGAGGGATTGAGCAAAACAGCAACAATATATTGCCGATCAGAGAATGATTTGAGGGAGAGGAGATAGTTCTCCCACAGCCGGGTGACCAAGTCATGGTAAGGGAGCTGCCGGAAAAGACAGGTTCTGTTCCCAGGTGGATAAGACCACAGATGGTGCTCTGGACAAATGACACCTATGTTTGTGTGCAGACTCGACGAGGTAGCCAGTGGAAACACTGGTTAAACTGTATGACTCATCTTCTTGTCACACTCACAGAAATGACAAGGGATCAAGTCCACCAGTAAGCGTTCCAAAGAATCTAAGTGATGAACATCAGCCTGCTGTGACACATCTGACTACACCTATTGGTAACTATAATGGTATGTCAGTAACTATACTTTGTAATGATGACCGAGGTAGGTGATTAGTTGCATTGATCAGAATAGAAAGGTATTGGGATAAACAGATGGGAAGGGATCCAGGTTAAGGCAGAGACATCAAGTTCTGCAACCTTGATGGCAAGGTAGACTAAGAAAAAGAGAAGGAATTGCAAACAGTGTCAAAAGGCAGAGTGTCGTAGCATGGAGTGTAAACTGTTGTCCATAAACGTGAAACAAAGTTACCTTGCTATAACCCTGCCAACAGAGTTAGCGATTGACAGTGGCACTACTTATAGTTTTATCTATCAGAGATTGAAGGGGCAAAGAGGATGTGATCAAATTTCTGGAATGTTTTATTGCCATTTCTGTGCAGTCTTGTAGAAAACCAAATAAGGATGTTAGGTCATGTAAGATACAGGTACACATGGGGTTAGTAATTGGGAAAGGGAACTGAACTGAAGGGCACTTTTACTGCTCTGCATAATCAGATCCTCCTTAACAGATTTTTTTGTCCAGAGCCAAAAGGAGGGGTATGTTAGGGAGTATTCTGGAGTTATGTGAATCTAGCAGATATTAGATCAAACAAGAACCAGGCTTCTGTATTTATTGTGAAGGTAAATGCATTCAAGAAGTTCGCAATTAGCCTTCAGATTTCTGATGAACTGCAAGCAGTAAATTGAAGTTAAAAGCACAGGCTGCTCCACAGGCTGAGAGATTGTATATGCAAGAGCCAAACGTTATGACAATGGAATTATGTTAATTAGCTTGCATCGAATGAGGCAACATGGCTAAATTATTTGCACCATTGTGACTTGAGTGCAAACTGGCAGACTAGACAGATATTGTCACTTAGCATACCAAACATGGTCACATGTATAGTTAATCAATAGTTTTTATGTACTTACCATATTTGTGTACTCAGAGGCAGCTCTGACAACATTAATTTTCAGTGGTGGCTCTCTGTTGTCAAAAGGTTTTAGAATATTTGTGTTAATTTGTTTCTCCCAAAGGCACTTAGAGCTTCAGTGGTGTCTTATCAATTACAATCTGCTTCTACTATGTATCCCAAAGGAAACATTTGTCAACCCAAAGTACTGAAATAAATAACATCACTGTAACTATTGAAATTCTACTCAATCGACTCCTTTTGCTTTTGATCTTAAGCAACTTATAAAAATGTGATGTATGTTTGGGTTTGTGAGCCTCTACCGAGAATATCTCCAGAATGATGCCTGCATAGTGTGCTGAAAAAAGATTTCTATGTCATCAACTCCTTATAGACAGTGAGGGGGATTGATTCTCAAATCGATAATTGCTGTTATTGTAAAATAATGTGCTAACTGCTTAATACTACCATGCTGTCCCCATAAGTACATTTTAATGGATACTCATTTATACATTATGTAAGTAATTTAAAGATATTAGATTACTGAGCATCACTTATAATCCAGTTTATTACTGTACTGACAATTTGAAAGAAGTCTGTCAGGCTGGGTGTAGAGAAAGGCCTACGATAAGGAATCATAAAGTAAAACTCAAGCTATGAAACTAAACAATGATAATAAATCAGCCATGATGGAATGGCGGAGCAGATGGATGGGCTGTATAGATTAAATCTGCTCTAATACAATCTTACAGTCTAAGATATAGGAGCAGAATTATGCCATTCAGCTCATCAAGTCTGCTTCGTCATTACATCATGGCTGATTTGTTATCCCTCTCAACTTCGTTCTCCTGCCTTCTTCCCATATCCTTTGGTACCCTTACTGACCAAGAATCTATCAGCCTCTGCTTTAAATATGCCTTACCTTTGGCCTCCTTAGATGTCTGTGACAATGAATTCCACAGATTTACCACTCTTTTCTCTTCCTCAGTTCTGAGGAGGGGAGGGGTAATTGATCAATATAATATTCTTCTTTTGAAAATTTGTTGCCTGGTCTGCTAAAGGTTTCCAACATTTTCCAGCATTTGCTGTTTTCATTTCCATTGAATAATGTATTCATGGCTTTTGAGTAAACTTGAGCTCCTTTGGAGAATGAATGCTATTGGTGTACAATGGACCGGCTGAATAAATGGTTGAGGAAAGTGTAAATGGAAAGCAATGTGGAAAAACGTGGGATCATTTGCTTTGGTAGAAAAAATAGAAAAGTAGATTTACTTTTAAGGGCTTGAGATATCTTCAGTGTTCGGTGGGACCTGAGTGCCTTTGTATATGAATGAATGACTCAGCAAGCCATTAGGAAGTCAAACAGCGTGTTGGCCTTTATTGCAAAAGGACTTGAGTGCAAGCTCAAACACCTTAATGAAATTATAAAGTGTTCTGGTGAGATTGCATCTGGAATATTGTATGGAGGTCTGGTGTATTTACCTCATGAAGAATATACAGTATTTGCAAGAGATGGTGTGAAATGTAAGTCCAGGTGAATAAGATTAATCTGACCTAAGGTGAGGTGTTTCACATTTGGGGATGAAATTTACAGGGACAGCACACAGTTAATGGCCTTTAAGAGTGTGAAAATCTGCAGATGCTGGAAATCCAAAGCAACACACACAAAATGTTGGAGGAATCCAGCAGGTCAGGTAACATCTATGGACAAAACTAAGCAGTAGACGTCTCGGACCAAGACCTTTCTTCTTTGTCCTGAAAGGCCTGAAATGTCGACTGGATACTCTTTTCCATTGTCGCTGCCTGACATGCTGAGTTCCTCCAGCATTTTGTGTGTGCCCCTTTAAGAGAATTGATGTCCAGAGGGTTCTTGGAGTCCAAATCCATAGCTCTCTGGAGTGTCTGCACCAATTTATATCGTTGTAAAGAAGGTGTTTGACTTTGTTAGTTGAAGTATTGAATTTAAGAGTCAGAAGTTTCGTTGCAGCTTTATAAAACTCTGGTGAGGCCAATCTGAAGTATTGTTTCCAAACCTGGTCAGCCCACTTTTGAAAGGATGTGGAGGCTTTGAAGTGAGGGCAGAAGAGGTTTAAAGGGATTAAAGAGCATGAGCTAGGAGGAGAGGTTGGCAAACTCAGGTTGTTTTCTTGGATCAGTGAAGGCCAAGAAACATGAAAGTAATTTATAAAACTATATGGGACAGCCCATATCTTTTTCCCAGGGTTGAAATATCCGACACTAAAAGGCATGTATTTTATAGAGAAGGGCTAAGTTCAGTGGAGAAATGCAGGACTGAGAGTTGGAGGTATTATAGTTAAGGTAAACCTGATAGAGGCTTTTAAGAAACTCTTAGATAGGCTGGAAACATAAGGATATGGACATTGTGTACATAAATGTTTAGTTAGGCATTTATTTACTAGTTTATTTAGTTTGGCATAACATTGTGAGCCATAGGGCCTATTCTTGTGTAAAAATGTTCTATGTTCTATTATGTAGACTTGGTTTAAATTCTCCAGAACTTAGTGGAATATGAGGTGGTTTGATTGAGACATACAATTTTCTTACAGGATTTACCAGGTTGGATATGGAGAGCATGTTCCTCCGAATGGGATATCTCAATCAAGTTGGAAAAGAAGGACAAATTGTGCAAATAGCAAAAATACTGAGAACATGAGTTGTAGAGTTGTAAAGTCCTGAAAGTGAGTTTGCAGGTTATGCAATCAGTTCAGAGTTGAGTTGGGTAAAGTTTACCACACCAGTTCAGGAGCCTGATCATTGCAGGGTAATAACTGTTCCTGAATAGAGGGGTATACCTAGCAATCCCATTCCTACGTTTATTTCTTTGTGACCTAATTCAACAGCCTCCTGATTCTCCTTCTACCCACCTGCCCCTGAGGGGGAATTTACAGGAGCCAGTTAAAGAACCAGTAGATTCATTGGGATGCAGGAGGAAATTGGAGCAAGCCAAACTCTGCACTGGTAGCAATCAAGGTCAGGACTGAATCTGCACTGCCAGATTAGCATCAGAACTAACTGCTGAACCACTGTATCCATTCTGATTGGCTATTAACACTACTTTGATGACATCTAGATACCATTCTTGTTCATTTCCATTGATTCATCACTATGATCTGTGTTCATTCCTGTATATGGTTTTATCTTTTGAAAATCCATAATTTCCCATTTTATCAATTTATACTGCCTTTTACATGTTGGGAGCTGATTTTTGATGTAACATTAATTGATTTGTATATTCTCCCTGTGACAGCATTGGTTTCCGCTGGGTGCTCCGATTTCCTCCTTCATTCCAAAGATGAACAGATTAGGGTTAGGATTAGTGAGTTGTGGGCATGCTATGTTGGTACTGGAGGCATGGCAACACTTATGGTCTGCCCCCAGTTCATCCTTGGACTATGCTGATCACTAATACAAATTACGCATTTCACTGTAAATGAATGCACTGTACATGTGACAAATAAAGCTAACCTTTAATATTTAATCTTCAATCTTAGGGTGAGGGAGCAAAAATTTAAAAGAGGTGAGAGAGGTGTGACTATATGGAGTGAGCTGCCAGAGGAAATGGTAGAGACAGGTACAATAGTATTAATTAAGAAGCACTTAAATGGATACATGGAGACTGAATTTAGAGGGATAAAGGTCAAATGCAAGAAATTGGAACCAGCTAGGTGGGCTTCTTGGTTGGCATGGATGTACTGGGTCAAAGCGCCTACATCCATGTTGCCTTGCTCTTATGACTTTATATTTTAAAAATACTTCAGTAGCTACAAAGCACATTGGAGCATGTTATGATTATTTTTAAAAAATAGCCCTTTATTAATGAAGATAATAGAAGTGATTTTAGAATTTTAATAAGTGATGAATGACTGATGATTGTGTGACTGTATGTTCAGTATTCATAATAAATGATTCAAGGATTTTATTTCTCAGTTTAGTTAGAGGAATAGTCTATTAAAATGACTCCTGTCATAGAATTAACCCAGAGGTCAATCACATTAATTACAATTTATTTCTGACAAACGTGTTAAATATTCACTGCTGTTGAACACTCGATACACTCCTGTTGCAACAAGCATGGGCATTAAATGCTTGCTGTTGACGCACATATAAATAGAAAGGAAATAATGGCTAAGATCATTCTGATGAATGTTCGATTAACATTTCTGGTTTAATATTTTTGTGTTCAATGGACCAATCTATAGCAATGTACCAAGTTAATGAATTCCAGAGCAAGTATGCAAAATTGCATTAAAAATATATAATTTTTGAGGCACTTTGGATAAGGTACAAACTAGTAGACACTTAATTAGTCTCTCTAAACTGCATGTCCAGTAAAATTATAACGATATGCAAGGAAATAATCTGAATCAAAGCCAAGGTATGTTATTCTAATCCAATTAAATTTTCATTGGTTTAACTTGACTGCACTAACCAAGGCGAGTTCAGTCTGATTAGTTTTTGACACTGCATAAAGCAAAATACCAAATAACTGAAAAATCAAGCAGCATGTGATTACATTGCCATGGTAACGTGCGGTTTGATCACGTACTGACAAAGCAAATGAGTGGTTTCTTAGAAATGGTGTGAAGTAATGTCTCCACGGCATTCAACTTTGACATTAGACCACAATCTGCCCCTTTCACTTGCAGGAGAGGAAGCAGTGACCACCAGGACAGGAAGACACCCAGTTCTCTTTCTCTCCTATTCAATTAGTCCACAGTTGATCTGTGCTTTAACTAAAGGCACATTCTTACTGTTTCCTCTTGGTATTTTCCCTCTTCTTGCCAACCATTTCACTTTCTATTCACCCTATTACCCTCCTTATTTTTTCTGCTCTCCTCCACCCCACTTTCTCCAAGTTAAATCTCTGACTTTTTCCAGTTTTGTTAACATGTTGTCGACCTGAAAAGTTAATCCTATTTCTTCATACTCTGTTAAGTACTCAGAGTATTTCCTACTTCTACCAGAGTTCAAAAGGCAGGGAGAGTTTTTCTTGCTCCTCTGTCTGCGTGAGATGATGGGCCTTTCGAGAGACTTCGAGACTTTTTTTTACCATGCTCATGGTCTGTTCTTATCAAATTATGGTATAGCTTTGCACTGTTGTAACTATATGTTATAATTATGTGTTTTTTGTCAGTTTTTCAGTCTTGTTTGTCTTGTGTTTCTGTGATATCATTCTGGAGGAACATTGTATCATTTCTTAATGCATGCATTACTAAATGACAATAAAAGAGGACTGCGTGTCCTCATAATCTAATCTAATCTAAATAAATAATACTGATAACATGTGTTGTAGAGTCCTTGAAAGTGAGTCCATAGTTTGTGGAGTTAGTTCAGAGTTCGAGTACATGAAGTTTTCCACATTGTTTCAGGAGCCTGATGGTTAAAGGGTAACAACTGTTCCTGAACCTGGTGGTGTTGGGCCTAAGGCTCCGTTACCTCCTGCTGATGGAAGAAACAAGGGTGTTTAGAAAGGAAGAGATAAGGAGATCTCATGGGAGTGAGAACTGAGGACCAGGGTCCATCATGGCCTATTGAGTGATGGGCCACGTTCCAGTGGACAAGTCCCCATTTCTGTGGAACTTTTGCTGTATCTGTTACATTATGTCTTGTATTGTTTTCTTTTTATGATCTTACTGCAACCATGAACAGAATATTTATCACACATACATGAAAGCATACAGTGAAATAAGTTGTTTGAGTTAACAACCAACACAACACAAGGATGTTATGGAGGCAGCCTGCAAGTATTCCCATCCAAAGCATTCCCATCACATTCCCAGAACAACACAAGCAGCAACACCGACAACAGTAACAAATCAAAACAAGACAACAGCAGCAAAAAAATTCTCCTTTCCCACCTTTACACTCACAAACACACACACGGCCTCCAGCACAGGCTCTCTCTGGTCCTCCACTTCTCATTTTTTTGGCGTGTGCCTGCGTGCGTGCAAGTCTGTGTGTGTGTGTCTGTGTGTGCGTGCACATCTGTGCATGCGTCTGTGATGATGTCTTTTTCAAGGCTTTTACAAGGCACGGAGCAAGAGAGAGAGAAAGAGAGAGAGAGAGACTGTGTGGTGCGCCACTCCTCACACAGACATTTTCGCGTATTTTTCCCTTTATTTTATGAGGTCAAGTTGCGATCTTGACACTCAACCTGGCACAGATGGAAAGCATACTCGGGAGTGGACCCAACTGGTTTCGAACCCAGGGACCTTCGTTCCCGGGTCCGGCGCCGATGTCACTATGCCACCAACCGGGCCCTGTTCCTCCATTTCTAAGCCAGAGACTCTCAGACATCGGGCCTCTGACCTCTGGACAAGCTGACCCAGGAGCTTCAATCTTTGGACCTCTACCTTAGGACTACTTGGACTTTGGTTTCTACTGCTGACTTCTGGACCGACATTTGGCTTTGCCTTTCAGACTTTGCTGAACTCTGGTTATCTACTCCAGGACTTACGATCATGGGTTTGGCCTTTGGACTTCGACATCTGGACTCACGTGGTCCCCTGACTCCAATGACCTGCGGTTGGGGGGGGGGGGGGTTGTCACTTACCCTTGTGACTTCTGCCTGTATGGACCTCCACCCTATGACTCTGGTCTGGATGGCATGAGAAACAAAGCTTTTCATTGGAGACACAATAGAGTGCATATCCTGGAATCTGAAGCAATGAACAATCTGCTGGAGCAACGCAGTGGAGCGAGCAGCATCTGTGTCTTACCTTACCCTTTGCAGATGCTGCTTGACCTATTGAGTTCCTTCAGAAGATTGTTGCAAAGCTTTACACGGTATCTCAATATAGTTGAAAAAGTAAAGCCAGTGTCTCATAATTGAATGCAATGTGGCCCTCTGATGAAAGTATTTGTCAATCTAGGTTGGGTAAATCTCCAACATATCCTTTCTTGAATGCCTCTGAAGAAGTAGTAGATGCATAATATAATTAAATGTCTTGTTGAGAGAGCATTGACGATGGAATCGTGCAAGTGTGGGAATGGAATCATAGCCAGACAAGAACAGGCAAGGATGTCAGTGTTCTCAGTAAAAGGGGATTAGCAAGTTATATGTTAAAGCTGATATCAATACCTAAGCCTATTCTCTTGAGAATTAGTTTCTTGTAGACCATAAAAACACATTTGTTTAAGTCATAATTTTTCTTTAATACAATCCATCAACTGCTTCAGCTGAGTTTTACCATGTGTTCATTCTTCTGGTCAAAAGGCTTTGAGTACATAAACTCTTGTCCCCAGGTAGACGGTGAATGAAATGTGTTTTTATTATTGGCAGAAGGTTCAATTCATAATTTTCTTTACACTTTGACACCAGGTGAGGAAAGATTGAAGGGATTCCTCAGGGAAATAAATGGCACAGAGGAGGAGATGAAAGCTGGGGTAAATCAGCTATGATTATATTGAAGAGTAGGATTGGCTTCAAGGGTACCTTCTCCTTTTCGTGTGTGTGTGTGTGTGTGTGTGTGTGTGTGTGTGTGTGTGTGTGTGTGTGTGTCTCTGTCTGTCTTTGTGTGTGTATATATATATATATATATATTAATATATAGAATTTTGTTGTTGATACAAAGTTTGATGACTGTAAGGTGGATGCAGGAGGATATAGACAGATCACATGAGTGGGCAAGGATAGGGGTGAGGATGAAACACAATGTGGAAAAATGTGAGATTATCCACTTTGGCAGTAAAAATCACCCAATGTTAATGTGCTGATATGACAAACAATTAAGAAGGTACACTGACCTTCATTGTAGGAGGACTTGAGTACAAGGATGAAAACATTGCTCCAATTATAGAGGACTGTGGCGAAACAACATCCCGAATGTTGTATTCAGGTTTGTTCTCCTTCCTCATGAAGGATATGCTTGCAATGGAGTGGTGTAGTAATGGTTTATTGAATTGTTTTATGTGAGTAAGCAAACTGCCCTTATATTTTCCAAAGTTTAGAAGAATAAGGGGTGATTTCACTGGAACTGTAAAGAATTCTCTTGCAATATGTGAATTTACAGTATGTAATTTTAACCAGTCTGGACTGAAACCATAGAAACTACAGCACAGAAACAGGCCTTTTGGTCCTTCTTGGCTGTGCCGAACCATTTTCTTCCTAGTCCCACTGACCTACACATGGACCATATCCCTCCATACACCTCCCATCCATGTATCTGTCCAATTTATTCTTAAATGTTAAAAAAGAACCCGCATTTACCACCTCATCTGGCAGCTCATTCCATACTCCCACCACTCTCCGTGTGAAGAAGCCCCCCCCTAATGTTCCCTTTAAACTTTTCCCCCCTCACCCTTAACCCATGTCCTCTGGTTTTTTTCTCCCCTTGCCTCAGCGGAAAAAGCCTGCTTGCATTCACTCTATCTATACCCATCATAATTTTATATACCTCTATCAAATCTCCCCTCATTCTTCTACGCTCCAGGGAATAAAGTCCTAACCTATTCAACCTTGCTCTGTAACTGAGTTTCTCAAGTCCTGGCAACGTCCTTGTAAACCTTCTCCGCACTCTTTCAACCTTATTTATATCCTTCCTGTAATTTGGTGACCAAAACTGAACACAATACTCCAGATTCAGCCTCACCAATGCCTTATACAACCTCATCATAACATTCCAGCTCTAATACTCAGTAGTTTGATTAATAAAGGCCAATGTACCAAAAGCTCTCTTTACGACCCTATCTACCTGTGACGCCATTTTTAGGGAATTTTGTATCTGTATTCCCAGATCCCTCTGTTCCACTGAACTCCTCAGTGCCTTACCATTAACCCTGTATGTTCTACCTTGGTTTGTCCTTCCAACATGCAATACCTCACACTTGTCTGTCTTAAACTCCATCTGCCAGTTTTCAGCCCATTTTTCCATCTGGTCCAATTCCCTCTGCAGGCTCTGAAAACCTTCCTCACTGTCTACTACACCTCCAATCTTTGTATCATCAGCAAATTTGCTGATCCATTTTACCACATTATCATCCAGATCATTGATATAGACTGAGTAGATTGACTGAATAGAACAAATCAGAGCAGGGATTAAAAGACTTTTTTTTTTTCAAAATGAATTATTATTTGGAGTTTTCTGTGAAAGAGGAATGTGAAGACTCAATAACTAAGTACATTCAATGATGATACAGAATGAGACCATTCAGCCCATTCGATATTTGCTGGCTATCAGAGCTATTCCATTAATCCCATTCCTTCACTTATTTCCCAATAACCTGTTTTCTCTTGCATGACCACCATCTCTATTCTGATTCTCCCCGACACCCATTTACAGTGGGAACAATTTGCAGATGCCACTTAATCTACCAAACAGTACATTTTTGGGATGTAGAGGTAACTGGAGCACCAGGTGGCAAATGTACAAACTCCTTGCATGGAACTCTAAAGGTCAGATAAAACCTGTGTCACTGGAGATGTGAGACAGCAGTACTGTTGGAATACATTTGGAAATTTGAAAAATACATGACCCCTTTCATTCCCAGGATAAATTTCATAAACCTCGTCTGAACCTCTCCAATTCCAACACATTCTTTCTTAGATATGGGGCCAAATCTGCTCACAATACTTCACGAGGAATTCTGCAGATGCTGGAAATTCAAGCAACACACATCAAAGTTGCTGGTGAACGCAGCAGGCCAGGCAGCATCTCTAGGAAGAGGTACTGTCGACGTTTCGGGCCGAGTCCCTTCGTCAGGATTAACTGAAAGAAGAACTACTAAGAGATTCTCTTTCTAGCTTTTCTTTCAGTTAGTCCTGATGAAGGGTCTCGGCCCGAAACGTCAACAGTACCTCTTCCTAGAGATGCTGCCTGGCCTGCTGCGTTCACCAGCAACTTTGATGTGTGTCACAATACTTCAAATGTGATTTGAGCAATACCTTATAAAGTCTCTTGCTGTTGTCCATGTAGCAAACTCTCCCTCTCCACGCGCCTGATTAACCCAAAGGAACGGCAGAGACCGATACAGTTTGGTACCAGCAGTGTTGCAAGAGTTGCCAATCAGCATTGCACTCAACTTAGGACTACCTTAGGGAGTCCAACTCTGGATATTTCCCTTGGATTTTACTCCCAAAGCTTTCCCCATGAGTGGATATAGCCACAAGGCAGCGGAGGTTAGAGATCAGAGTTTTCCTTCTCCTAGAAGAGCTGCCAACCATGGTTGATAAGCCCCATCTGCCCAAAGCGAATGGTTTTAAGGTGCCAGTCACCCGCCTTTGCCCCTGTCAGTAGGAACAGTTCTGCTGGGCTTAGTAGCTAAGCCACGTGTGAAGGCCAGGAACTGGAGTTGGTTGTCAGAGGCTATTTGAGGTGCCGCCATTGGAAGCACTTAACAGTTAGTGGGACCCTGACCCCATTATCACCCCCGGCTATAACAATCTTATGGAAATGCAAGTTAAACTTAATGTAATACTGCACTAGGACTCCCAAGTCTTTTGTACCTCTGATTTCTAAATTTGCTTTCCATTTAGAAAATAATCTATCTGCATTAGTGGCACTGAGTTAAAAAAATAACCACAATCTTACTGAATGTGTAAGTAGGTTTCAGAGACTGACAGGTCTGTTAATGAACACAAGAAATTCTGCAGATGCTGGAAATCCAGAGTGACACACAGAAAATGCTTGAGGAACACAGAAGGTCAGGCAGCACCTATGGAGAGGACTTGTCTAGTAACTTTTTGTATCATCATCATCATCAGGTGCTGTGCCCAGTTTGAGCTTTGACTGCCATGGCCCACACACTCCTGTTTCGGGTCAAGTGGATCAACTCATTGGTATTCATTTCCAGTTCTCTGGCTGCTGTCTCCATCATCATTTGTCCTTGTCTTCCTCTTGCTTTCTTCCCTTCAATCTTTCCCATAATTACCATGCATTCTAACTCCTCTTTCCTAATCACATGTCCAATGAAGTTACATTGCCTTTTCATGATCTTATACATTATTTCTCTTTTTGTGCTTGCACTGTTCATGACATCCTCATTAGATACTCATTTCATCCATGATATTCTTTGCATCCTCCTCAAAAACCACATCTCTACTGCTTCAAACAACAGGAATTCTGCAGATGCTGGAAGTTCAAGCAACACACATCAAAGTTGCTGGTGAATGCAGCAGGCCAGGCAGCATCTCTAGGAAGAGGTACAGTCGACGTTTCAGGCCAAGACCCGTCCTGACGAAGGGTCTCGGCCTGAAACGTCGACTGTACCTCTTCCTAAAGATGCTGCCTGGCCTGCTGCATTCACCAGCAACTTTGATGTGTGTTTCTCCACTGCTTCAATTCATTTCCTCATGTTACTAGATATTGTCCAGCATTCTGAGCCATATAACATAACTTTTTGTATACTCTATAATATTGGAACACCTCCTGAAATGTTTTAACTACATGGAACATTTATCAGTCCACCACATAATGAGCCCCTCCACCCATGATGTTGTACTGACCTATATAAAACTACTCATCGATCAGCTTAACACTTCCTTCTTACACAGCCCATAATCCTGCACTTTTCTTACATCCATTTGTCTATCTACCTAGCAATATCTGCTTCCTTGTAGAGAACCAAAGTTTCAGTGCTCTTGTTTTGGTTTCTATGACCACCAAGCTAAGCTGATTAAGCCTGGTCTGTACCTAAATAGGAATAATGTGGGGAAACCAGTGAGTTTGTTTCTCTGGGAACCCAATGACCCAACAAGCCAACTGAATCCAATAAGGATCTGAATCAGACTTATGGTTAAAACAAGCAAACAATTTTTGAAGTAACCTCAGTCCCAGGTGAGATAAGACTATTTAATGGAAGAGTATTTAGCTCTGCAGATAGGAAAGGTGCCTGTAGGTACCACATTAATTTTCAAAACCATTCAACCTCATCAAAATGTACAAAGTTCTGAAAGGGCTTGACTTGGTAGATACTGGCTGAGGAGCACATAATTAAAGAAATTAGGTGGGTGTCATTCAGAGCTAAAGTCAGGAGAAATTTCTTCACTCAGTGGGTTATGTATCTTTGGAATTCTCTATGAATTCTCTGAGGGCAGAAAAGGTTCAATCAATCATTTCATTCAAAATATAGGACACACTACTTTCAGATATTAGATAAGTGAAGCCGGGTGGTAATAGGATAGTAAAAGATTAAGATGAAAGTAAGTTTGATTTGTCACATGTACATGGAAATATCAAAATATCTAGTGAAGGGTGTCGTCTGCGTCAAGTCATACCAGTGAGGATTCTGCTAGGGGCAGTCCGCAAGTGTCACAATGTTTTTGGTGCCAACATAGCAGGCCCACAACTTCCCCACCCTAAATCGTACATCTTTGGAATGTGGGATGAAATTAGGGCACCTAGAGGAACCCCACACATTGATGGGAGAATATACAAACTCCTTACAGACAGTGGCAGGAATCCAACCCAGATCAGTGATCGCTGTCACTGGAAAGTTAATGTGCTAACAGCTATGCTACTGTGTCCCTCCTTATGCTACCTAGCCGGCCTATAGTGGTGCTGAGGTAAAAGATCAGCCCTGATCTTATTGAATGGCAGACCAGGCTCAAGAAGCCAAGTGGCCGGCTCTTGTTCCGTCTCACATGTTTCCAGCCATTTTCTCTTTTAACCATGTCTTTTCCATCTCTAACCATTTTACAGAACAATGTTTTGAGATATGAGTTTGACACTTGGCATAGGTTATGAATTGGCATCTATATTCTCTAACGTCTGAAAGTATTCTCCGTCTCATCAATGGCCTTCACCCCACCGCCTACACTGAATAAACTTTTCTTCTGGGTTTGCCGCCCATATTCAAGATACATTGCCCCAGTGTATAAAAACATGCAGAAATGGTCAAGACTTTCAATCATTATTCAGACCAAACATCAGAATGGGAAAGAAATGTGAAGGGAATTAAGGGTTATGGGGTAGGTGGAGATAAGTCCATGGCCCGATCAGTCTTGATCTTATTGAACAGTGGAACACGCTCGTTGGGCCAAATGGCCCACTCCTGCTCCTGAATGCACAATACGTCAGCCTTGAAGTGGATGGGTTACGATACCAGAAAACCAGGAACATACACTCTGTGGCCACTTTATTGGAGATTCAAGAAAATCAGTACATAAAATCAAGGATTTAATGCTGAGGCCTTATAAGGCATTAGTCAGATCAAATTTGGATTATTGTGAGCAATTTTGGGCCCCATATCTAGGAAAGAATATGCTGGCAGTGCAAAGATTCCAGAAGAGGTTCACAAGAATGATCCTGGGAATGAAGGGATTAATGTATAATGCTCTGGGCCTGTACTCACCAGAGTCTGGAAGAATGAGTGGTGATCTATTCGAAAACTGCCAAACATTTAAAGACCTATATAGAGTGTATATGGAGAAGATGTTTCCAACAGTGGGAGAGTCTAAAATAGAAGGATGTCTCTTTAGAACAGAGATGATGAGGAAATTCTTTAGCCAGAGAGTGATGAATCTGTGGAATTCATTGCCACAGACAGCTCTGGAGGCCAAGTCATTGGGTATATTTAAAGCTGAGGTTGATAAGGTTCTTGACTAGAAATAGCGTCAAAGGTTATAAGGAAAATCAAATTGAGAGAGAAAAAAAATCAAAATGATCAAATGGCAAGGAAGACTCAATGGGCCGAATAACCTAATTGTGCTCCTATGTCTAAGGTCTTACAGGGAGTGATTGATAAATTCATGGCCTAAGGTAGAAGGAGTCAATTTTAGAAAACCTAGCACATTTATTTTTCAACATAATCTCCTCCTACATGTTACACACTTAGTCCAGCGGTCGTGGAGCACATGGGTCCCTTCTTTGTGGAATGATCCACAGCAGGGGTGATTGATTAGTTTGTGGCCTAAGGTAGAAGGAGATGAGTTATTAACTTCAAACTTTCTGCATTATCGCTCAAAGAGTTGAACTGCACGTGCATGTAACAAGAGCGTCTTGGACCTCCAGGTGGTCCACAGCAGGGGTGATTGATAAGTTCGTGGCCTAAGGTAGAAGGAGATGAGTTATACAGCTCTCGTTATGTGCACGTGCAGTTCAACTCTTTGAGTGAATATGCAGAAAGTTTGAAGTGAATAACTCATCTCCTTCTACCTTAGGCCACAAACTTATCAATCAACCCTGCTGTGGACCACTTCTGGAGGTCCAAGACGCCGACCTCTACAAAGAAGGGATACGTATGCACCACGACCGCTGGACTAAGTGTGTAAGTATAGGAAAAATAAATGTGTTAGGTTTTCTAAAATTGACTCCTTCTACCTTAGGCTACGAACTTATCAATCACCCCTCGTATATTCTAGAAGGATCCAGCTTTCTGTCCTGAAAATAAACAGTTAATTTCATAATGGGGAAAAAAAACCTGGAGAAATGATTAACTAGATATTGAGCTCAGCACTGAAAAAGTACTACATCAATTTTTGTGAGCTATATTTCTGCTTTAACATTTTAAGGTCATATTCTACTTACATATGCAATTAGGGATATTTAATGGACTGAGGTTCAAAACAAGAGCAAAGGTAACCCAGGTTGTTGAAAGCCAGAAATTTTTAAATGGATTTGTGAAAATAAATATCTGGCTAAAGGACAGTGCACGAATAGCTCACATCTGTACATCCATAGTAGTGTTAAGCATGATGTATTCATTCACGGCATCTTTTCCATCTAATTGTGCATTCCTAGCATTTTAACATTACAGATGCATTAGCTGGAGTGGCAGCTATTGTATACGGTCATTCATATAGTTCAGAATGACAGTTTGGAAGTAAAAAAACCATTACTGTCATCCAACTACAATAGTTTAGAGTCTGATTGTATGTGAATGGTGATGTTTGCATTGAGCAGTGACTGGTTCTCTTTATTCTCCGTTTGGTTGAGGGGAGGGGGGACTGGAATGTTGGGATGGAAAGAGAGTTACAGACTTAAGGAGGGGGAAGCTTCAGTTTAGAATTCACTAAATCACAGGACAGACTTTTCCATCAAAGTAAACAGAAGGCTGATGTGGCTCACAGTAACTCATGCATAAATATAAAACCAGGCAAAGATGAGCTTTATTTGTCATACGTACATTGCAGCATCAAAACATACAGTGAAATAAGTATTCTGCATCAACAACCAACACAAAATTCAAAGTAAATTTATTACCAAAGTGCCTATATTTCACCATATACCACCCTCAGATTCATTTTCTTGCAGGCATTCTCAGGAAAATAAAAGAAATACAATATAATCAATGTAAAACTACACACAAATAAAGACAGATAATCAACTAATGTACAAAAGAAGTCAAACAATGCAAATAGAAATTAGATAGAAAGATAACACTCTAAACATGAGCTGTAGTGTCCTTGAAAGTGGGTCCATAGATTATGGAATCAATTTAGAGTTGAGGAGAGAGAAGTTATCCACACCAATTCAGGAGCCTAATGGTTGAAGTGCAGTAATGGTTCCTTTTTCTGGTGGTTTGGGACCTAAGGTTCCTGTATTTCCAATGTTAGTAGCGAGTAGAGAGTATGGCCTGGATGGTGGGGGTCCTTGATAATGGATGCTGTTTGCTTTTGGCGGAGCTCCTTGTAGATGTGCTCCATGGTGGGGATGGCTTTGCCTGTGAGCTGCATACATCACTTTTTGTCGACCTTTCCATTCTTAGTCATTGGTGCTTCCATACCAGGCCATGATGCAACCAGTCAGGATACTCTTCACTGACTCTGTGAGGGGAAAAGGAAACATGTGAGAGTGGTTGAAAGGCAAAAAAAAACTACAAGCACAGGTAACACACGTCAAAGTTGCTGGTGAACGCAGCAGGCCAGGCAGCATCTCTAGGAAGAGGTACAGTCGATGTTTCGGGCTAAGACGTCAACTGTATCTCTTCCTAGAGATGCTGCCTGGCCTGCTGCGTTCACCAGCAACTTTGATGTGTGTTGCTTGAATTTCCAGCATCTGCAGATTTCCTCATACAAGCACAGGTAATCTGCTTTGTATCTCCCGCAACTTGTGTGTAAGTTTAAAGATTGTATGTAAGTTGCATGCAGTTATAAAGAAGGCAAGACAGCGATTATAATTAATTTGGAGTTTGAAGAGATTTGGTATGTCAACAAATACACTAAAAAGCTTCTATAGATGTACTGTGGAGAGCATTCAGACAGGCTGCATCATATGGAGGAGCGGGGGGCCTACGGCACAGGGCTGAAAAAAGCTGAAGAGAGTTGTAAATTTAGTTGGCTCCATCTTGGGTACTAGGCTACAAAGAACCCAGGATATCTTCAAGGAGCAGTGTCTCAGAAAGGCAGTGTCCATTATTAAAGACCTCCAGCACCCAGGGCATGTCCTTTTCTCACTGTTACCATCAGGTAGGAGGTACAGAAGCCTGAAGGCACACACTCAGTGATTCAGGAACAGCTTCTTGCCCTCTGCCATCCGATTCCTAAACCTACATTGAACCCTTGGACACTACCTCACTTTTTTATATATATATAATTTCTGGTTTTTTTGCATGGTTTTAATCTATTCAATATATGTATACTCTAACTGATTTATTTATTTATTATTATTATTATTTTTCTTCATCTTCTACATTATGTATTGCATTGAACTGCTGCTACTGAGTTAACAAATTCCATGACACATGCCGGTGATAATGAACCTGATTCTAATTCTAATTCTAAATCTGAGATATCTGTTCTCCATTTTTTTCCAGTTCTATGAACATTTCAACAATCTGTAACATTAATTAGATGACATCTAGGTTGAGATGGGGAGAATTTAAAAGGAATTTGTAGGAAACTTTTTTTTTAAAACAGAGACTGGTGGGTGTCTGGAGTGGACTGCCGGGGGTAGTGGTGCAGGCAAAGATGACAGTGACATTTGAACGGCGATGCATGAAAATGCAGGGAATGGAGGGATATGGATCATGCGCAGGCAGAAGGCAAGGAGTTTAACTTAGCATTGTGATTGACATCACTATCGTAGTCTTTAGGGCCTGTTCCTGTGCTGTTCTGTTCAATGGTCCATGTTATATGTGCCATGTTTTATGTTCTATTCTCTTTCCATCAATACCGCATTTCCGTTTCTGCTTCAAGTGCTGGAAATACGCAGTGGATAACCCGAGGTTCAGGAACAGTTATTATCCTACAACCATCAGGCTCCTGAACAGGCAAGGATCATTTCACTCAACTCAACAATGAACTGATCCCACAACCTACAAACTCAGTTTCGGGAACTTTACATTCGTGTTCACAGTTTGTCTGTTTATCCATCTATCTATTTATTTATTAACAATTTGTCTTCTTTTGACATTAGTTGTTTGTCTTTTTTTATGTATAGTTTTCATAAATTCTATTGTATTTTGTTATTTTCCTGTGGATGCCTGCAAGAAAATATATCTCAAGGTAATGTATGATGACAGTTATGTTTTTGGTTAATCCATTTACCTTGACCTTGTTGCTTGAACAATTGAGTTTTTTTTGTTTATCTTACAGAAGTTGCTGCTAGATGTCTACTCCTGTGTTTCCATAGTGCTGCTGCCTCATCCCTGAATGACTCGAAATTGCTGTGATTAGAATCAAATCCATCTGAGGCACTGAGAGGTAGCAATTAATATTGCATACTCCCCTTTCATTGAAATGGCACGAATTAACCACATATTAAAGAATCACTTATGGGAGGAAGGCATCATTAACATTTCTGGGATTTGTTGCCTGTCTCCATTTAGCCAGGAGGAGGCAGTAGAGAGCCACAAGCACAAGAATTGCTGGAAATCTTGAGCAATGCAGACAAACATTTAAATCCTTTAATTTAAAACCTGGTAATGGCAGATAATTTAGACTATAAGACATAGGAGCAGAATTAGGCCATTCAGCCCATGGAAACTGCTCCACCATTTCATCAAGGCTAATTTATTATCCCTCTCAACCCAATTCTCCTGCCTTTTCCCCTTAACCTTTAATGCCCTTACTAAACAAAAACCTATCAACCTCTACTTTAAATATACCCAATGACTTGGCCTCCACAGGCGTCTGTGGCAATGAATTCGACAGATTCACCACATAACATTATTACAGTACCGGAGACCCAATTGTTTTAGACGGTTTAGAGATGTGAAATGCATATTCTTAACATTACTCCATTGAAAATGGATGTCCCTTTGGAAGTGAAGGGAATGTTATCCAATTGCTTTGTTACTAAGGGAAATTGCTAAAATGTAAAGTTTTCATGATCATGTGTGGTTAATATTTTATGCTGAGAACTCATTTCTAGGCCAAACTTTGAACAGTTTAAGCATTCCTCTATGATAATCTTAGCTGCATTTGTTTAGACTATAACGTAAAAGCAAGGCCAGGGATGTGGTGAAGCTTGATTGAAAAATCTCTGAAACACAGTAAGTTAGAATAAATGCATGTTGATTAGATTGCTGTTAAGTTCTTGGATAATGCAAGCAAATGCCTAGCTGGAGCTTTACTGAATAGCGAAGCATGCCAAGATAGCGCAGAAACATAAGCTTCTATATTTTTGGAAACTAATTCCGGCTATAATAACAAATTCAAGAGTTTCTCCAGAGTCTGGAAATCTTGAAACACACACACACACACACACACACACACACATCAGGCAAAATCTACATAGGGGTATAGACAGTCAAAGTTTCAGGCTTTCATCAGACCTCCTGCATTTTGCATCTGGTGTACTTCCGGCTCCACGTCCTTCCTTCTGGTCAATAAGCACTGTTTAAAGTGATGTTTGTCTGGAGTTGTCTCAGAAGTGGATGAGCCCCTGCTTGAAACAAAACAATTACAAACAAAAAATACTTAAGCAAGTCCAAGTTTAATTAGACATTAAACAGTTCACTTTTACCTATTCAAATCAATTAATTGGTGAGATGGTAAACAATTTCCAATTGTCTTAAAGTGGAATTAGTCAAAAAAGAGGCAATTATTGATTCAAGTAGAATTGGTGATGGTCAGAAATTGCCAAAGAAGTCCTTTATTGCTCTACCAATAGGTGTATCTGTGGTAAACCATGTATATATGTTATATGCAAACAAAATATTATTCTCCGTAACTTCTGCCACCTCCAACGGGATCCCACCACTAAGCACATCTTTCCCTCCCCCCTCTCTCTGCATTCCGCAGGGATCGCTCCCTATGCAACTCCCTTGTCCATTCGTCCCCCCCATCCCTCCCCACTGATCTCCCTCCTGGCACTTATCCGTGTAAGCGGAACAAGTGCTACACATGCCCTTACACTTCCTCCCTTACCACCATTCAGGGCCCCAAACAGTCCTTCCAGGTGAGGCAACACTTCACCTGTGAGTCGACTGGGGTGATATACTGCGTCCGGTGCTCCCGATGTGGCCTTTTATATATTGGCGAGACCCGACGCAGACTGGGAGACCGCTTTGCTGAACATCTACGCTCTGTCCGCCAGAGAAAGCAGGATCTCCCAGTGGCCACACATTTTAATTCCACATCCCATTCCCATTCTGACATGTCTATCCACGGCCTCCTCTACTGTAAAGATGAAGCCACACTCAGGTTGGAGGAACAACACCTTATATTCCGTCTGGGTAGCCTCCAACCTGATGGCATGAACATCGACTTCTCTAACTTCCGCTAAGGCCCCACCTCCCCCTCGTACCCCATCTGTTACTTATTTTTATGCACACATTCTTTCTCTCACTCTCCTTTTTCTCCCTCTGTCCCTCTGAATATACCCCTTGCCCATCCTCTGGGTCCTCCCCCCCCCCATCTTTCTTCCCGGACCTCCTGTCCCATGATCCTCTCGTATCCCCTTTTGCCTTTCAGCTGTCCAGCTCTTGGCTCTATCCCTCCCCCTCCTGTCTTCTCCTATCATTTTGAATCTCCCCCTCCCCCTCCAACTTTCAAATCCCTTACTCACTCTTCCTTCAGTTAGTCCTGACGAAGGGTCTCGGCCTGAAACGTCGACTGCACCTCTTCCTACAGAAGCTGCCTGGCCTGCTGCGTTCACCAGCAACCTTGATGTGTGTTGCTTATATATGTTATAACTGGGTTAACTGTCTGGACATGCCCCTCTGCCCCTGTGGCTCCTCCCACAGCTCCTGTATAAAGGTTTTTCGCCTTGCCCCTGCCCCTCAGTCCGGGGGCAGACACACACCATAGAGGTCATATTGTACAGCGAATAAAAGCCTTTCGGTATTTTAACTAATCTCAGGCTTTTGGAGTTATTGAAGGTGCTTCAGTATCTTTTCACTTGGGCAATCTATGACACTTCTCTCCCCTTTCTGAATCTCTCTGTCTCAATCTCCAGAGAAAAACTGTCAATCGACATCTTTTATAAGCAGACCGATTCCCATGGTTATCTGGATTATATCTCTTCCCACCCTAACTCCTGTAAAAATGCTATTCGCTTTTCTCTGTTCCTTTGCCTCCACTGAAACTGTTCTCAGGATGCAGCTTTTCCTTCCAGGACATCAGAGATGTCCCCCTTCTTCAAAGAAAGGGGTTTCCCTTCCTTCATTATTGATGCTGCCCTTATTCACGTCTCCTCCATCTGTACTCACCCGATCTTCCCGCCACCTAAACAGTGACAGAGTTCATTGTGTCCTTACCTACCACCCCATGAGTCTCCCCATCCAACACACCATTCTTCACAACTTCCACCATCTCCAAAGGGATCCTACTGCTAAACGCATCTTCACCTCATCCCACCCCCATCTTTTGGCAGGGCTTGTTCCTTCTGTGATCCACTTGTTCATTCATCCCTCCGGATTAAGCTCCCTCCTGGCACTTACCTCTGCAGGTGCCCCAAGTCCTACACTGCCTATTCACCTCCATTCAGTGCTCCAACCAGTTCTTCCAGGAGAGGCAACACTTCACTTGTGAATCTGCTGGTGTCTTCTATTGTGTCCTCCTCTACTTTGATGAAACCCATCGCAAGTTAAGGGACTTCTTCATAGAGCATCTATCTTCCATCTGCCAGTTGCTGAACTTCCTGGTGATCAAACATTTTAATTTTAATTCCAATTCCTATTTTTATTCTGACATGTCGGTCCATGGCCTCGTCTTATGCCAAGGTGAGGCCACCCTCAGGGTAGAGGAGCAACACCTTATATGCCTGCTGGGTAGCCTCCAAACTGATGGCATTAATAACGATTTCTCCTTCTGGTAAAAAAAAAATTCTCTCTCCTTTCCCTCTTCTTTCATTCCCCACTCTGGCCTTTTACCTCTTCTCACCTGCCAATCACTTCCTCTGGCTCCCCTCCTCCTTCCCTTTTTTCTTCTCCAGCTCTTTACCTTTCCCACCCACCTGGGTTCACCTATCACCTTCTAGCTGGTTCCTTCTCCTTTCCTACCTTTTTATTCTGGTGTCTTTCCCCTTCCTTTTCAGTCCTGAAGAAGGGTCTCAGCCCAAAAAGGTTGACTATTTCATTTCCATAGATGCTGCCTGACCTTCTGAGTTCTCTGGACTGGTGTGTTGCTCTAGATTTCCAGCAACTGCAGATGCTCTCGTGTTTGTCACTTCAGAAACTGTTGTGTTTTGCCAATTCCAAATAAAAAATTCTGTGCCTTCTTCTGCTTTAATTTCCTGATTTAAGGTATAGAGTAGTAATTTATCTTGTATTTTGCCTTTCCTGTGGTTGCTTGGATTCTTAAGGAATCACATATATACATGTGATTGTTTGGAGAGTTGTCCAGCAATTGTGTTATGGCTACCTCTGTATGTTTCTAGAAGGTTCTTAGCTTTTTTCAGCAGCAGTTCTCACACCACATGAACCAAACTATTTTATAGGTTAATCATTATCACTGGAATTTTGTTTATCTCTAATTTATGAGGTGACCACAACTTGTTTTTGTTTGTCTTTCTTTGTTTTTTCTTCATTTTCGTAACTTTTAATAAATCAGCTGTAAATAACAAGTTTTATGCCTCATTCTTGACTTCAAAAGAGCCCCTGGTTCACAAGAGCACCAGGATCCAACATTTCCCTTGACATAAGGTTAAACAAGTGTGAACAGGTAGTCACACAGCTCCTTTCCCATCGTCTAAGATATAATCATAATTCTTTCTTACTTCGTAACGTATGTACTATGGGCATCTCATTTTACTGACAAACGCTACGTATCTCCAAAGCTAAGGAGACACAAGAGACTGCAGATGTTGGAAAAAAACCACTGGAGGAATTCAGCAGGTCAGGCAGCACTTGTGGAAGGAAATGAACAGTCAATGTGTCAGGTTGAGACTCTTTTATCCAGACTGAAAGAGAGAGAACAGGTAGCCGGTATAATAAGGTACAGAAGATGGGGCAGAGCAAGAACTGGGAAGTGATAGGTGGACCCACCAATTGCTTGCAAGCTATTTCTCCACCCCTTCCCCCTCCTCTTTATATTAGTTGTCTCCCCTTGTTCTATGCAGATGAATGGTCTTGACCTAAAATATCAGCTGTCCATTTCTCTCTGAGAAAAAATAAAAATAATAAAAACTTTAACATCCTCTCTGAAACTAAGGTCAGCTCCATTACAAGTAAGGAAGATACTTGGTGACAGTAAGTGCTATTGTAACAGTGTGTGCTGTGTGAATGTATGTACCGTGTTTTGCACCTTAGTCATGGAGGAACGCTGATTTGTTTAGTTGTATACATGTGTATGGTTGAATGACAATTAAACTTGAACTTCAATTTGTACTTCTCCCTCATCCAAAACAAGTAGGCTCTGTTCAAATCTATTCTAACACTAGCTCTAAGTCCACTGCCTGCACTATAATCCTGGGTCACATAATATCTTCTATTTGTATCTAACTATTTAATATTTCAATGTTTTTACAATATAATATTTATAATCCTTGATGCTTCATGTCTTCCCTGCTACATTAGAAGGAGGAAAATACGTCTCATTTTTAATAAACGATCATTTTTCTTTTGGCTTAAATGGATGATTTAATCCTTGTGCATCTAGGGATACTAGTTTAATGCTTGTCACTGCATAATATACATTAACATGAAATCAAGGAGGGGGCGAGTGATTAAGCACTCTCTCTTTGGCTCTCCACACTGTGCCCTATGGAATTGCTTGGCAAGAAAGGGCCGACTGAACATCTGCCATAACGTGTTGCACCATACTGGCATTTTGGAAGGGTACCTACAAGCACTGGACCAGTTTTATTCAGTACTTCTATTTTTTTTTGTTTGCTTGAATAATCATGCACCCAGGAGATCTCCTTAGCAAAGATTAAAAAAATAAAGAAAACAAACTTTCCTTCTCCCTTATGAATGAATGTGATGTTAACAACAACACTGGTACCTGCCAGATGCAACTAGGACAGCAGGAGGAGGTCAGAGTAGGTCAATGGCTCTTGTTGGTTGTGAACAATTCCAGAGTCTAATAAGATTTTTTCTAAATGGCTGCAAAAATAAAGGAAGCTATGTGCTTCATCATCGTGCATGTTTGGTTCAAATTATCTTCCATTACCAAGTCAAAGAGTCATAGAACGCGACAGCACAGAAACAGATCCTTCGGCCCATCTAGTCCATGCCAAACTATTGTTCTGCCTAGTTCCATCAAACTCCACCTGGAACCTAGCCCCTGGTACTCCTCCTTCCCATGTACCTATTCAAATTTCTTTGGAATGTTGAAATCGAGCACACATTCACCACTTTCACTGGCGGCTCTTCCCACACCCTCTGAGTGAAGAAGTTCCACCTCATGTTCCCCTTGAACTCTTCACCTTTCACCCTTAACCCACGACCATTAGTTCCAGTCTTGCCCAACCTCAGTGCAAACCGGAGGCTTTAAGCGTTGCAAGTTTCTGCTTCTGGGGTGGAAACAGACTTCTCTAGAAGTTGTAGTGTTTTGGGGAGAAATTGGGCTGGTGTGGCAGAACTAATCACTCCTGCACCAGGACGTTTCACTTAAAGCAGTTGGGCATTGCAGGTCAAGTTCTTGGGTACTAATGTTTCTGAAGATCTATCCTGGGCCCAACATATTGATGCAATTACAAAGTGGCTATATTTTATTAGCATTTTGAGGAGATTTGGAACGTAAACAAAGGCTCTAACAATTTCAACGGGTGTACTGTGGAGAGCATTCTAACTGGTTGTACCTCTTCAGGTGGTTATGGACCCGTCCAGCTCCATTGTCAGCATTAGCCTCCCCATCATCTTCAAAAGGCGATGCCTCAGAAAGGTAGTATTCATCATTCAGGACCCGCACCATCCCTGATATGACCCTTCTCATTTCTACTATCAAGGGGACAGACACACACACACACAACATTTTAGGAAACAGCTCCTTCCCCTTTGTCATCAGATTTCAGAATGGAAGATTAGCCCATGAAAACTACCTCACTCTTTTTACTCTCTTTCCACATTACTTATTTAATTTTTAATATATATTTCTTATTGTAATTTATTGTATGCTTTATTTATTGCACTGTACTGCTGCCACAAAACAACAAATTTCATGACATATGTCAATGATAATAAACCTGACTTTTGGACTTCCAATTGACCTTCAGGACAAGCTGAGGACCGGATACCAAACTTCAGACCTCGAACTCATGACTCACTGACTTGCATATCTAAATGCTCACAAGCCTTCATGCCTCCTGCTCGCACAGACGTCCAACTTGGGACCCACAGACCCGGGAGGATCTGGGGAGAGGTATCTGCAGTACACTCAGTGGCCACTTTACCTAATACAGTGGGCACTGAGTATAGCCTCTGCTGCTGCAGCCTATCCACTTCAAGGTTTGATGTGTTGTGCATTCAGAGATGTTCTTCTGTGTAATGTACACAGAGATGTTCTTCTGTGTACCGCTGCTGTAATGCATGGTTATTTGAGTTAATGTCACCTTCCTGTCAGCTTGAACCAGTCTGGTCATTCTCCCCTGACCTCTCTCATTATCAAGGCATTTTCCCCCACAGAACTCCTGCTTTTTGCATCATTTTCGATAAACTCTAAAGACTGTCGTGCATAAAAATCAGAGGACATCAGCTGTTACTGAGATATTCAAACCATCCCGTCTGGCACCAACAATCATTTCATGGTCAAAGTCACTTAGATCACATTTCTTCCTCGTTTGATGTCTTCGCCATGCCTTCATTCTTTCATGCATTGACTTGCTATCTCCTGATTGGCTGATTAGGTATTTGCATTAATGAGCGGGTGTACAGGTGTAGCTAATAAAGTGGCCACTGAATCTTTCATATATCACCTAGTAAGAGCTTGGGAGAATGTATTTCATGCAAAAGTCCTGTCACTTTTTAAAATGGAAGGAATGGTTTATAGATACAGTAGAACATGTATAACTCTTCCTAATTACTTCATTTTTTTCATTTTTATTGTTGAAGCCTTGCTGAGTGCAGGTTTCAGAAATAATCAGTTAGCTTTAGCCTACTTTGATTGTCTTGATAGCTATATATCTCATTCTGTTTATGAGAGAACACATGATGGAGCTTATAGAAAAAGTATTTCTATTACTTAGGGTTCCTTAAGATTGACATAGCTAAAGGCAGTAATGGGGACAAACTCTCACTACCTATTAAATGCTCCCAATGGCGTGTGTCTCAAATAACCTCTGATAACCAAGTCCAGCTCCTTGCCTTCATGTGTGGCTTAGCTATTAACCCCAGTGGAACCATTTCTACTGACAGGAGAAGGGGAAAGGTGGATTACTGGTGCCTTAAAACCAGTCACTTCGGGCAGATAAAGCTCGTCAACGTAGTTGGTAGCTCATCTAGGAGAAGGAAAACTCTGATCCCAAACCTCTGCTGCTCTCTGGCTATACCCGCTCATGGGGAAGGATTTGCGAGTCAACCCTAAGGGAAGAAAATAGAGCTGGAGTCCCTAAAGCAGTCCTATATTGAGCTCAACACAGACTGGCAACTCCTGAGATGTTGCTGGTGCCAAACCATGTTGGCCTCTGCCATTTGGGTTCATCAGATACATGGAGTGGGGAGCTTGCTACATGGTTAACAGTTTGCCTCAAGTTGTACTGCCCAGGCTTGCATATCTAGGCAGCTGGCTTGCAGCATCCATGGTTGACCCTGACTGACCGAGGCCTCAAAATACACAGAAAACTGATACAGTGATCTAAAATATATATATTTCTTTACCCACTGAACATTGAAAGACCTAGATAGAGTGGACATGGGGCGCATATTGCCAATAATGAGAGAGTCTAGGACTCATAATACAAGGATGTCCATTTAAAACAGAGATGAGGAGGAATTTCTTTACTGAGAGGGTGATGAATTTGTGGAATTCACTGCCACAGACAGCTTTGGAGGTCAAGTTATTTGAGTACATTCAAAGCAGAGGTTGATGGGTTCTCGATTAGGAAAGCATCAAAGATTACAAAAAGAAGGTAGGAGAATGGGGTTGAGAAGGAAAATAAATCAGTCACGTTCAAATGGTGGAACAGACTTGATGGGGGAATGGCCTAATTCTGCTCCTATGTCTTATGATCATATGGTCTTTATCAAGGAGGTTTATAGAAAATAAGTCTTTTACATATAGTGTTTGTGCATGCATGGAATGGGCTGCCAGGGGTGGCAGCTGAGGCTGATACATTAAGGATATTTAAGAGATTCTTCTATAGGCACATGGATGAAAGAAATTTGGATGATTATGGGATGTGTAGGAACAAACGATTACATTGATGTTGGAATAAGTTAAAAAGGTTTGCATAACCTTGTGGACTGAAGATCCCATACTGTGCTGTACTATTCTATGTTCTGCAGTTGATTGCAGAAACTTGTAAGATTAGTCAGCTCTATCACGGATACCAGCCTGCATGGTCTCCAAGACATCTTCGAGGAGCAGTGCCTTAGGAAAGTGACGTCCATCATTAAGGATCCCCACCACCCAGGACATGCCCTCGTCTCATTGTTACCATCGGAAAGAAGGTACAACAGCCTGAAGGCACACACTCAGTGCTTCAGGAACAACTTCTTCCCCTCTACCATGTGGTTACTAAATGGACATTGAACCCATGAATACTACCTCACTTCTTTTTTATTTCTGTTTATTCTTGCAATATCTTTTTTAACTTAACTATTTAATACACACACACACACACACACACACACACGCACACACACACGCACATACTTACTGTAGTTCAGTTTTTTTCTCCTTATATTTATTTATCATGTGTTTCATTGTACTGCTGCCGTAAAGTTAACAAATTTCATGACGTACTGGTGATATTAAACCTGATTCTGATTGCTGTTTTGTATAAATATGTTTTTCTGCTATCTAACTGCTCTTGAACCTTGAAGGTGTATGGTTTCACATCACTTCCCTTCTACAGAACAACTTTCTAATTCTTAAATTTGTACATTTGGTTTTTCAACCCCTCAATGTAATGAATGGGTTATTAATTCTATCTAATACTTGTGATCCTTTCTCTCCACTTTGCCACTAAAGACCAATCACTTAAAATCATTCTTTAATTTGATCTCACAACTTAAAATCTAAGCTTATGTGAATGAAAATCTATATAGTTCAGTTAACTAGGCCACATATCCCAGCACAGTATACTTATTTCATTTCTCACTGTTGACTGTATAGTAACTTGCCCAAACTTTGTTGAAATTTTCATCTGCAGAGTTTCATTTTCATCTCTGTCCTCTACCTCTGGCACTTGTTCTGACTGCAGCCTAGACTGATGAGATGAAAATCCCCCTTCACTTGACAGATGCAAAAGCTTGTTTTGAAGCTGTTTTGAAAAGTCCTATTGCAACCCCTTGGTAGGTGGTGGCAAACAGCAGTCAGCAAAGACAAATCCACCCTAATTGGATGTGTTGCAGAGAGAAACCAGTAGGAGAGCTCATGTAGAGAAATGGATAGGTGGATCTCTGGATAATGCAGTGGAAGTATGAAATGAGAAGGATATTAATCCTGCATGTCAACTCTGATTAATTTTGATGTTGATAAAATTTAATACTGACTTGGATGTGAATGAGGTGCTGGGCTTTTGGGAGATTAAATGTAAGAGGAAAGTCAATTGCAGTCACCCTAATATAACTAATGTGCAGAGGAATCTTAGTCTGTAAGTTTCTGAAAGCAGCTATGGAAGTAGATAAGGTGGTAATGAAGGCATATGGCATGCTTGTATCATTGTTCATGAAAAATATTATAATAGCCTATATGATATATAGCTTCAACATGATATATAATATATACTTCAATTAGGCAAAACTTGTTTGTGTGCAGTATTATTCGCCATCACAATACGAATTTGAAGAAACAACAGGAATTCTGCAGATGCTGGAAATTCAAGCAACACACATCAAAGTTGCTGGTGAACGCAGCAGGCCAGGCAGCATCTGTAGGAAGAGGTGCAGTCGACGTTTCAGGCCGAGACCCTTCGTCAGGAATTTGAAGAATTTGATTGGATGCCTCAAGATGGTAGCATCCATTATTAAGGACCCTCACCATCCAGGACATGCTTTCTTCTCATTACATCATCAGGAGGGAGGTACAGGAGCCTGAGGATGCACACTCAAAGTTTCAGGAACAGCTTCTTCACCACCGCCATCAGATTTCTGAATGGTTCATGAACCCACAAACACTACCTCACTAATCTTCTCTCTATCTGTACTACCTTTTGAAATATATTTCTTGTTGCAACTTATAATATTTGTTTATAGACTCCACTGTACTGGTGTAAAGCAACAAATTTAATAACATCTATCAGTGATAATAAACCTGATTCTGATTCTGATTTTGAGAGGTTTGCCAGAATGGTGCCTGAATTTGAGGGTATGTACTATGTGAAGAGGTTGGGCAAAGCTTGGGTTGTTTTCTGCTGAATGTCAGAGATTGATGGACAGCTGATAGAAGTTTATAGAATTGTGAGAGGCATAAATAGATTAGGTAGTCAGAATCTTATCCCAATGTAGAAATATGAAATATCATAGGCCATGCATTGAAGGTGAAGGGATAAATTTTAAAGGCAATATAAGGAGCAGATCTTTTTACACAGAGTAGTACATGCCTGGAACAGGCTGCCAGGTGTGGTAGTGGAAGCAGATGCAATGGTGGCATTTGAGACACTTTTACATAGTCACATGAGCATGCAGGAATGGAGTGATATGGATCATGAGCAAACAGAAGAAATTTATCATTGTGTTTGGTGCAGAATTTGTGGGCCGAAGGGTCTGTTACTGTAGAATGCTTAAGTATTTTGTTCCCCCAAAGTCAAGGAATTAAGAAGGACATTTGGAACATTATCCCAAAAGGTTCTCTATTCTCTATTTTGTTAATTTTGTTTTCTTTTTTGAAACTATTTGTTAATTCGCAAGATGTGTAGATCAAGGACAAGATCAATATTTATCATCCTTCATTAATTTTGTTTGAAATGAATGACCAACTGGGCATTCCAGTGACTAGCAAAGCGTCAACCACATCATAGTATGCTCAAAGTTACATCAGGTCATGACATTTCATGTTGCAATTCAGAAGGTTGTCACTAACAATAGCTTTCTTAATTAATAAGGTTAAATTCAGCAGTTCCTAAGGTATCTGGATAATTAGTGCAACTCTCTGGATTAGTAACTATAGAACTCAACCGATGTGCTGCTATATCTTTCAATGCCGCTGCATCTACAAACATTTGTAATTTGGTTACTAATATTACATATGTTTCACCAGTCCTTCAGAGCGTCAGGCCTGCACAGGTAGGTACCTTCCAGTCTCAAACCAGCTAACAGGAGTCACCTGCCATTCAGTTCCATCTCATCACCTGCAACCTATTTAAACCCAGCTCTCAGCCATAGTCCTTTATTCATCCATTGAACCAGCCAGCCTCAACCAGATGCTCCTAGCCTTCAGATACCTTGTTGATACCTGTCTTCTTTTGTTTTGTAGCCCCTTGTGGATTGTTATTTTGCAGTTTATTAGTAAAGTATCATTTACTGCTAAAATCATCTCCATTACTCTGCTTTTGTGTCAAGCCTCTTCTACAATTCCTGTCACAGAGTGGATAACAGATCAGTACAGCTCACCCAATAAAACAATTTCTTTGGGATGCACTGGCTTTCTCCCACATTCCAAAGATGTATGGTTTACTAGTTTAATTGGTCACATGGGCATAATTGGTGGTATGGACTCTTTGGCCAGAAGGGCCTGTTACCATGCTGTATCTCCAAATAAAAATAAAATACTCAGGGTTTAACCTTGTTTTTGTGGAGCAGCACAATACATTACAAGGATACGCAAAATTTAACACAACTATCACTTGTTCATTTTTATTTCAATGGAAATAATAATCTGGGATTGGGTTTCACAGTATTTTGTGCCAAACTGTTGTTTGACAATTTTGTTGAATAGGTTTGCACTACAAAAAGTGCGAAATCCAAAGAAAACCTGGCCTATCTAGATTAAGAGCTTTTCCTCTTGGAAGTCTGTGCAAACTTAAAGTGAAAGGCAACAACCTTGCAGCTGCCAACTCCAGCTGCAGAGGTAACACCGGTTAATAATGCTAGGACACTAAACCGCTGGAAGTGATAGATGTCAGAATGATTACAACACTTATAAGACATTGGGCAGATACATGGGCAGAGACGACTTAGAAGGATAAGGGCCAAACGCAATCGAATGGGACTAACTCAAGTAGGCATGGATACGTTGGGCGAAAAGGCTTGTTTCTGTATTATGCAGCTCTTTGAGTCTATGATGTTGAAACATAATATTATGAAAAAAGGAAAGCTACTGGTGTATTAAAATTCACCAATTATTACAGGTTTTTGTTTTTAGTTTTATTTGATTTCCTCAGATGGTACTACACACATCAGCACTCTTTGAATACATTTTCATTTAGGGAAATCACACCCTTGTTGTGTACATAAGTGACACTGGTGTGGCAGCTGCTGGTGCTGGTAGGCCCTACAATACCTTGTGTAGAAAGGTTGTTAAAAGAGTGTGACCAGCAATTGAATGAGCAACAAACACAAAATGCTGGAGGAGCTCTGCAATGCAGGCAGCATTAGGAACAATGAAGAATTGGCTGGAAAATCTCTGTGGGTTGGAACAGCACCTGTAAGAGGAATGGAATTGTCAACATTTTGGAATGAAACACTGTATCAGGTCCTTCTTGACCCACTGAGTTCCTCCAGATGATTGTTGTTCTGATTCCGCAGGACCATAAAACCATAAGAGATAAGAGTAGAATTAGTCCATTCAGCCTATCAAGTTTGCTCTGGCATTTGATCAAGGTCGATTTATTTACCCCCTCAACCCCATTCTCCTGCTTTCTCCCCATGATCTTTATTGCCTTAATTAATCAAGAACCCATGAACCTCCTTTTTTAAATATACATAATGAGTTGGCCAAGATCCAAGCATTTGTAACCATTGAAAATGTCAGCACCTAAATACCAGTAGAAAACACTTTCTATCGGCATGGGACACTCCATAAAGCTTGAAAGATTACAGAACAGCCTTCACTGAGTTTCTAGTCATGTCGCCTAATGTCAGCAGGGAGTCCCTTTCAATTGTGGTAGAATTGACAAGGTAGCATAATGTACTCTGAGTTGAACTGAAACTGGCATAGCTAGTGTAAACTGCTTGTCAAATGCCAGCAAAACATCAGTGTTACTATTCGGTGTCATGCACAGAAGTGCCCTGCCCAGTTTGCAATCAGTTCAAATTCACCAAGAAATTATGCCTAGTGTAACTGATATGGTGTTTCAAGAGCATAGGACAGTACAACACAATACAGGGCAGTCAGCCCACGATGTTGTGTCAACCTATTAACATACTCTAAGATCAATCTAACCCTTCCCTCCTACATAACCTTCTATTTTCCTATCATCCATGTGCCTATCTAAGAGTTTTTAAAATGCCCCTGATGTATCTGCCTCTTCCATCACCCCTGGGAGGACATTCCATGCACTCACCATTCTCTGTGTAAAGAACTTATTTCTGACATCTCCCTGTACTTTCCTACAATCACCTTAAAATTATGCCTCCTTGTGTTAGCCATTCCCACACAAGGAAAAAGTCTCTGGCTGTCTACTTGGTTTATGCCTCTTAGCAATCTCTGTCTGTGTTTAATAAAGGCACTAATTGATATAATTTATTGGCTATTTTCTCCCTTTTTATTCTGTTAAAACCACTTACAATATTGAACCCTTTCATTAGAAGATGCCACAACGTCTTTCAAGTGGGTGAACCGTCGCAAAGCCCGATGGTGTTCAAGGTAGGGCTCTGAAAACAGGTGCCATCCAACTAGCGGGTATGTTTAAGGACATTTTCAACCTCTCATTGCTACAGTTGGAAGTTCCCACCTGCTTCAAAAGGGCAACGATCATACCAGTGCCCAAGAAGTGCAGGGTGAGCTTCCTGAACGACTATCGTCCAGCAGCACTCAACATGAATGGTGATGAGGTGCTTTGAGATGTTGGTTATGGCTAGAATCAACTCCTGCCTAAGCAAGGACCTGGACCCACTGCAATTTGCCTATCACCCCAATAGGTCTTCAGCAGATGAAATCTCATTGGCTCTTCACGCAGCCTTGAATCTCCTGGACAATAGTAATACTTATGTCAGGCTACTGTTTATTGTCTATAGTTCAGTGTTTATTTAGCACAATCATTCCTACAGTTCTGATCAAAAAGCTTCAAAGCCTGTACCTCTGTACCTCCCTCTGCAACTGGATCCTTGACTTCCTCACCAGAAGACCACAGTCTGTGCGGATTGGAAATAGTATCTCCACCTCGCTGATGATCAACACTGGTGCACCTCAGGGATGGGTGCTTAGCCCACTGCTTCATTCTCTCTACACCCATGACTGTGTGGCGAGGCACAGTTCAAAAGCCATCTATAAATTTGCTGACGAGACATTGTTGGCAGAATTTCAGATGGTGACAAAGAGGAGTACAGGAGAGAGATAGATCACTGGTTGAATGATATCGCAACAACAACCTTGCACTCAATGTCAGTTAGACCAAAGAGTTGATTGTGGATATTAGAAAGAGTAAGATGAAGGAACACAAACCAGTCCTCATCAAGGGATCAGAAGTGGAAAGTGTGAGCAATTTCAAGTTCCTGTGTGTCAAAATCTCTGAGGATCTACCCTAGGCCGAACATATCAATGCAGCTACAAAGAAGGCAGGACAGTGCTTCTATTTCATTAGGATTTGAGGAGGTTTGGTATGTCACCAAAGACACTTGCAAATTTATACAGACATACAGTGGAGAGCATTCTAACTTTCAGCATCAATGTCTGTTATGGGGAGATTGAAATAAGCTGCAGAAAGTTATAAACTCAGTCAGCTACATCGTGGCCACTAGCCTTTCCTGCATCCAGAACACCTTCAAGGAGCAATGCCTCAAAAAGGTGTCATCCATCATTTAAGACCTCCATTACCTAGAACTGTCGCCTTCTCATTGTTACCATCAAGGAGGAGATACAGGTGCCTGAAGGCATACACTCAATGATTCGGGAATAGCTTCTTCCCCTCTGCCATCAGATTTCTGAATGGACATTGAACCCATGAGTACTACCTCACTATTTTTATTTCCTCTCTTTGCACTACTTATTTAATTTAACTTTTTTTATTACATATGTACTTGTTACTATAATTTACTGTTTTATTATTATGCATTGCAATGTACTGCTGCCACATAACAACAAATGGCAATGATATTAAACCCAATTCTGATTCTGATTCTGAAATCACTGTAATCCTTCCTGTTCCAAGAAAAACGAATCCGTCTTCCCTTGCTTCATCATCCAATCCTTCCTGATAACTTTCCTCAGCATCATTTCAAATAACCATAAAATGTTCTTAGACAGGTGTGTATATTCATAATTAGAAAGTCCATTTGGCGTGCAATGAATGCTACTGGTCCCAGACTAAATACCCATCCGTTATCTAATTCTGCTGTTGTTCACATGTAACATTGTATATAATGTGAAACCAGGCCTCAGTATCAAGCCCTTTTGACCCAATGAGCCTATGCTGCCAAATTACACCCATGTGACCAATTAACCTACTGACCTGCTTTGGACAGTGGGAGAAAATCAAAGCACCCAGAGGAAATCTATGTGGCCATGGCGAGAATGTACAAACTCCTTACAGACAGCAGTGGGAAATGAGCCCAGGCCTCTGGCACTATAATATTATTGTGCTAACCACCATGCTATCTATTGTGCCACCTCAAATGTAAGTGTAGTTGACCCATGTATATGATATGCTAACATGTTTGCATTGGACAGTTGTAGATTTGGTTCAAATAGATTTGGTACATGGATGGGAGGGGTTCGGTCTGGTCACAGTTAAATGGGACTTGGCCAATTATTAGGTCAGACTGAAGGGCCCTGTTTCTATGTTGTAGTACACTATGACTCTAAATATATTCAATGTACAAGGAGAACTTTGGGTATTATTACTCAAATTGATTGATTTCAAATCATGACTGACTGAAGCAAGTTCTAATTTATTTAATAAGAATTCATGAACCTAAGATTGCTTTTCTTCTTCTTCTTAAGCCCATCACCCTTCCCGGGGCATTGGCTGCCAACAGTAGCTCACCAGAGTCCTCTGTCCTGGACCAGACTTTCAAGTTGTCCCCAGGCAGAGCCCACCTTGAAGATCCTTCCTCTCCAAGAGTGAGGTATTTGGAGCTTCTGTATCACTGAGTTTTTTACAGGATGGGGTTGCTCACCCCATACCCAACCCTCCTTTTGCAGCTGAGCTTGGGGCTGTCCATGCCAGAGTTAAAGATTGTTTTTTCTAGTTCTAATTGTTTTCTTGAAGAAACATATGTAAGATGGTGCTATTGAACCAAGACTAGTGTTTAAGTCATAATCTCCTTTCAGTATTTGGGAGTCTTGTCTTTTGATTTTCCCAATCCATCCACTATTATTTTTAAATGAAAACTGTGGGGCATGTTGTTTTTGAATGTACTTCGTATGCCACATGGGAAGTGACTTAGACTATAAGGTGTGAATTGTGAATCAGGCTGGTGTAAAAATATGATACTAATCGTTTACCTTTTGTGTTTCGAAGAAAGAACGCACAATACATACATTGGGCTGTAAATGTAAAATTGCCTGAAGCATGAAGCAAAACCAAGCAGATGTAAGTATAAACCCCAGGAGATTCCATTATGTTTAGAACATCTCGATTCAAACTTAATGTAGTCTCTACAGGGGTGGTACTATAAATGATCCTTTAGTATTCACTTTTTGTCATCATCTTGTAATCTACAAAAGAAGGCAATAGAGAAACAAGATACAAATTTAACCCTTCACACAAAGAGAAAAATAAATCAGAAGATGACCTTTCTTTCTAGAGTGTATAAGGATAAATTAAGATCTATCCAGGTTAACAAAGAGAGCTGCCACCTCTCAATTTTTCTTTCCTCTAATTTCCTAACTACATTACGATTTATCCCAGGTTTTAAATAGTGTCTTCCATTCAAAGTTGGAAACAGTCAAAAAATTTTAAAATACGATGTTTCCCTTGTACAGCACAAGAGTCTCTATCAGAAATGACAGGCCAACAATTATCAAATGTTTCTTTATCCATTTGATGTGTGGGCAGTACCTCCAAGGCCATCATTTAGACCATAGGACCACAAGATCATAAGGCATAAGAGTGGAGCTAGGCCATTCAAGTCTGCTCCACCATTTGATCATGGTTAATTTATTATCCCTCTCATTCTCCTGCTTTCTCCGTTACCTTTGACACCCTTACTAATCAAGAACCTGCCAAGCTCTGCTTTAAGTATACCCAATGACTTGGCCTGCATAACCATCTGTGGCAATGAGTTCCACAGATTCCCCACCCTCTGGCTAAAGAAATTCCTCCTCATTTTTGTTCTAAAGGGATGCCCCTCTTTTCTGAGGCTGGTTCCCTCTGGTTTTAGACACTCCTACTATTTATTGCCCATCCATAATTGCCCTTAAGAACACAATGGTGAGCTACCTTCATGGATTGCTGTAGTCAGCGTGTGTTTTAAAGGTACTCCCACTGTGTTTACTATCAGTGTCTTCAAGGCTGTAAAGCCAGACACCATGAATAATTAGTACTACGTTTCTAAATTAGCATACTTTGTGACTTGGAGCGGAACTAAAGGTATCATTGTTCCCACAATCCCGCTGCCCTCGAGCTTCAAGATGGTGGAGGCCACAGCTTTAGGAGGCACTGTCTAAGACTTCTTTTTAGTTTTCAAAAATAAACTTTATTCATAATAAAATATACATAGAAAGAGTAAAACAATACAAACATCTTTGCATTTTTAATGTTATTGGAATTAGAATCACATGTTGTGAAATTAGTTAATTTTACAGGAGCAGTACAATGCAATATACAATAAACAAATATAGAGAGAACAAACCTGAGTTACATTAATCAGAAACAACAGGAATTCTGCAGATGCTGGAAATTCAAGCAACACACATCAAAGTTGCTGGTGAACGCAGCAGGCCAGGCAGCATCTGTAGGAAGAGGTGCAGTCGACGTTTCAGGCCGAGACCCTTCGTCAGGACTAACTGAAGGAAGAGTGAGTAAGGGATTTGAAAGTTGGAGGGGGAGGAGGAGATCCAAAATGATAGGAGAAGACAGGAGGGGGAGGGATGGAGCCAAGAGCTGGACAGGTGATTGGCAAAAGGGGATACGAGAGGATCATGGGACAGGAGGTCCGGGAAGAAAGACAAGGGGGGGGGGACCCAGAGGATGGGCAAGGGGTATATTCAGAGGGACAGAGGGAGAAAAAGGAGAGTGAGAGAAAGAATGTGTGCATAAAAATAAGTAACAGATGGGGTACGAGGGGGAGGTGGAGCCTGGCGGAAGTTAGAGAAGTCGATGTTCATGCCATCAGGTTGGAGGTAACCCAGACGGAATATAAGGTGTTGTTCCTCCAACCTGAGTGTGGCTTCATCTTTACAGTAGAGGAGGCCGTGGATAGACATGTCAGAATGGGAATGGGATGTGGAATTAAAATGTGTGGCCACTGGGAGATCCTGCTTTCTCTGGCGGACAGAGCGTAGATGTTCAGCAAAGCAGTCTCCCAGTCTGCGTCGGGTCTCGCCAATATATAAAAGGCCACATCGGGAGCATCGGACGCAGTATATCACCCCAGTCGACTCACAGGTGAAGTGTTGCCTCACCTGGAAGGACTGTCTGGGGCCCTGAATGGTGGTAAGGGACGAAGTATAAGGGCATGTGTAGCACTTGTTCTGATTACATGGATAAGTGCCAGGAGGGAGATCAGTGGGGAGGGATGGGGGGGACGAATGGACAAGGGAGTTGTGTAGGGAGCGATCCCTGCAGAATGCAGAGAGAGGGGGGGAGGGAAAGATGTGCTTAGTGGTGGGATCCCGTTGGAGGTTGGCGAGACCTGACACAGACTGGGAGACCGCTTTGCTGAACATCTACGCTCTGTCCGCCAGAGAAAGCAGGATCTCCCAGTGGCCACACATTTTAATTCCACATCCCATTCCCATTCTGACATGTCTATCCACGGCCTCCTCTACTGTAAAGATGAAGCCACATTCAGGTTGGAGGAACAACACTTTATATTCCGTCTGGGTAGCCTCCAACCTGATGGCATGAACATCGACTTCTCTAACTTCCGCTAGGCTCCACCTCCCCCTCGTACCCCATCTGTTACTTATTTTTATGTACACATTCTTTCTCTCACTCTCCTTTTTCTCCCTCTGTCCCTCTGAATATACCTCTTGCCCATCCTCTGGGTCCCCCCCCCTTGTCTTTCTTCCCGGACCTCCTGTCCCATGATCCTCTCATATCCCCTTTTGCCAATCACCTATCCAGCTCTTGGCTCCATCCCTCCCCCTCCTGTCTTCTCCTATCATTTTGGATCTCCCCCTGCCCCTCCAACTTTCAAATCCCTTACTCACTCTTCCTTCAGTTAGTCCTGACGAAGGGTCTCGGCCTGAAACGTCGACTGCACCTCTTCCTACAGAAGCTGCCTGGCCTGCTGCGTTCACCAGCAACTTTGATGTGTGTTGCTTACATTAATCAGAATCAGCTTTATTATCACCGCCATGTGTCGTGAAATTTGTTAACTTAGCAACAGCGGTTCAATGCAATGCATAATATAGAAGAAAAAAACAAAATAAAATAATGATTAAATCAATCAATCAATCAATCAATTATAGTATACATATATTGAATAGATTGAAATAATATATATTAAAAAAGTGAGGTTGTGTCTAAAGGTCCAATGTCCATTTAGGAATCGGATGGCAGAGGGGAAGAAGCTGTTCCTGAATCGCTGAGTGTGTGCGTTCAGGCTTCTGTATTTCCTATCTGATGGTGACAGTGAGAAAAGGGCATGCGCTGGATGCTGGAGGTTCTTAATAATGGACACAGCCTTTCTGAGACACCGCTCTTTGAAGATGTCCTGAGTGCTTTGTAGGCTAGTACCCAAGATGGAGCTGACTAAATTTATAATCCTCTGAGGCTTCTTTCAGTCCTGTGCAGTAGCCCCCCGACCCCCCATACCAGACAGTGACACAGCCTGTCAGAATGCTCTTCACAGTACATCTATAGAGGTTTTGAGTGTATTTGTTGACATACCAAATCTCTTCAAACTCCAAATGAAGTATAGTTGCTGTCATACCTTCTTTATAACTGCATCGATATGTTGGGGCCAGGTTAGATCCGCAGAGATCTTGACAGTCAGAAACATAAATATATGCATGTCTATTCAATAGTTAAGTTAAAATAAGCAGAAATTAAAAAAAGTGAGGTAGTGTTTATGGGTTCATTTTCCTGAATCGCTTTCCTGTTCCTGAATCGCTGAGTGTGTGCCTTCAGGGTTCTGTACCTCCTTCCAGATAGCAACAATGTGAAGAGGGCATGTCCTGGGATGGTGGGGGTCCTTAATGATGGATGCCAGTTTCCTAAGGCACCGCTCCTTGAAGATGTCTTGGATACTATGGAGGTTGGTATACATGATAGAGTGGACTAATTTTACAAGTGTCAGCAGCTCATTTCGATCCTGTGCAGTTGCCTCCACCCATACCAGATGGTGATGCAGCCAGTCAGAATGCTCTCCATGGTACATTTGTAGAAGCTTTCAAGTGTTTTACTTGACAAACCAAATCTCCTCAAACTCTAAATGAAATATAGCCGCTGTCCTGCCTTCTTTATAGCTGCATCAATATGTTGCATCCAGGTTAGGTCCTCAGAGATCTTGACACCCAGGAACTGGAAATTGCTCACTTCCTCCACTTCTGATCCCTCTACGAGGATTGGTTTGTGTTCCTTTGTCTTACCTTTCCTGAAGTTCAAAGTCAGCGCTTTGGTATTGCAGACGTTGAGTGCAAGGTTGTTGCGGTGACACCACTCAACAAACTTTTATATCTTGTTCCTTTGTTACCATCTGAAATCCTGCCAGCAATGGTTGTATCATCAGCAAACTTATCGATGCTGTTTGACCTATACCTAGCTACGCAGTGTTGGGCCAATAGGTTCAGCAGTAGTGTGATCACATCTTTAAATACAGCACATCAGCCCCCTGTGGCCTTCTGGGTTGATACAACCTTTCGTTGTTTGAGGAGCTTCCCCTCCCAATTTTAGGCCCTCCGTGTCCAGTGTCGGAAGGACTCTAGATCAGGGGTCCCCAACCTTTCTCGTGGCGCGGACCAGTTTAATATTGACAATATTCTTGCGGACCGGCCGACTTGGGGGTGGGGGGGCTGTTGATCACAACCAGAATATAGGTGATAAGTCAATTATAAGTCACTTATAAGTGGCTAATATACTCAATTTCATTTCTAAAAGGGTTTATCTAACAAATTTAATATTAGACACACAGCGCATATTTTCCTTGCATTACTATAGTGATAAGTCAATTTACAGTGGTCCTCAACCTCTGGGCCACGGACCGATGCATTGCCGCGAAGAGTGCAGCAGTGGCCGGAACACACCCAGCGCACCTTTAAGAAAAAAGCCCAAATAAACAAGCTAATTAATTAGGTGCCACCCGGCACGTAAATGTCGGCCCAGATTATTTCGGCTTTTTTCTTGAAGGTGTGCTGGGTGCGTTCCGGCCACCGCTGCACTGCTGCATTCTTCGCGGCAAGTATCGGTCCACGGCCCGGAGGTTGGGGACCACTGAATAAGTCACTTATAAGTCAATAGCATCATAACATTTTAAGTAACATTTGGATAGTAAACACACAGGGCATATTTTCCTCGTATGAACATATAACATCATTGCAACACACCAATATGGCTGAATCAGTGGGAGCCCTGGGCTTGTTTTCCTGCAACAAGACGGTCCCATCAAGGGGTGATGGGAGACAGCGATACTCGAAGGGTATCTTATGTCTAGTCTATTCCGCAATTTAATTTTCGTTGCATTCATTGCAGAAAACTCTGCTTCGCAGCGATATGATGTTGGAAATGGAAACATTTTCAGTGCTTTCGTGGCTATCTCAGGATATTCAGCTTTGACTTTGATCCAGAATGCCGGCAGAGATGTTATGTCAAACATACTTTTCAGCCCACCGTCATTTTCAAGCTCGAGGAGTTGATCTTTTTCCCGCGCTGATATGGATGATTCACCGAGGACATTCACAAATGGGTCATGGACCCATTCCTTTGCACGTCTTGGGTCATTTGTGTCTTGGGTCACTGATGACCTCGCGTGCGTTCAAGTTCAACAGTGGGAGTGACAGGGAATGAGGAAAGGTGCAGCTGACTCATATCGTTTCATATTGCCAAATCATATCATTTGCTCGTGGCCCGGTAGCACGAGCCTGCGGCCCAGTACCGGTCCACGGCCTGGTGGTGGGGACCACTGCTTTAGAGCATTTGTATTGGCTGAACTGAGCTTCAGTTGTTTTCCTCAGTAAGAACTTCTGAATGGTGTCAGTCGGCAGCATTCCCTAATAGACATCTAGCTGTGCTGGAAGACCAACAAGTTTTGAGGACACCAAAGGGCATTGTTCACCAAGTTGACAATCTAACAGAAGGAATTAAGGTATGCCACTGTGTATTTTTCTGTGAAAAGTTCATAGATCAAAGAGCCCCCTGTTATGCAGCAGTGTAGGATAAACCAAGACAAGGACTCTTACATCCATCTCCACATGCTCTTAGTAAATCTGCAGTCCGCAAAGAGTTGAGTGATCGCCTCAATGCAATCATCCAAGGGTTATGTTCATTGGGAGTGCTGCAGATGTTTTGGTAAATGCATGGAAACTGAATTTTTTTTTTAGATTATGAGAACACTTAGCCCTCATTTATTGTCATTTAGAAATGCATACATGCATTAAGAAATGATACAATGTTCCTCCAGAGTGATATCACAGAAAAACAGGACAGACCAAAGACTAACACATAATTATAACGTATAGTTACAGCAGTGCAAAGCAATACCGTAATTTGATAAAGAACAGATCATGGGCACGGTAAAAAAAAGTCTCAAGTCCCGATCGACTCCCGAGACCCCAATAGCAGGCGGCAAAAGGGAGAAACTCCCTGCCATAAACCTCCAGGCACCAACAACTGCCGATACATTGGAAGCACCCGACCACAGCCGACAGTGAATCCGTCCATCTGAAAACTTCGAGCCTCCGACCAGCCCCTCCGATATAGCTTCCCGAACGCCATCCTCTGCCGAGCACCTTTGACCGCGCCCTGGCCGCCGAAACAAGCAAAGCCAAGGATTCGGGGCCTTCTGCTCCGGAGATTCCGGTTACCACACAGTAACAGCGGCAGCGAAGTGGGCATTTCAAAAGTTTCTCCAGATGTTCCTCCGTACTCTCACGTCCATCTCCATCAAATCAGAATTGTGCACAGTCCCCTACTTGACAGATTACAGATATCATTCACCGGACAGGCCACGCGTGGTGCGTCGCGCCATCTTCTCCTCCTCCTCCTCTTAAATACTGCTGAACGTGACATATCATTAAATAATTCTCATTGTCTAGTATGAATGTGTTGCCTGCTTTCTGATGTTAATTAACCTGGGATACATAATCCAATTGTCATAGAGTAATGCACCATGAAAACAGGCCCTTTGGCCTAACTTATTCATGCTGTCCAATATACCCATCTAAACTAGTCCCATTTGCCTATATTTGGCCTGTATCTCCTATTTCAGTGTCTTTTCATTGCTGTTAATGTCCCTGTCTTAACCTCTTACTCTATCAGCTTATTTTATAAATAATCCCCCACAAGTTCCTATTAAATCTCTCACCTCCAACCTTAAACCTACTGTATGTCCCCTAGTTCTTCATTCCTCAACCCTAGGAAGAAAAGACTGTGTGCATTCTCCCTATCCATGGTCCTCACAGTTTTATACAGCGCCAGATTATCATCCCCCATTCTCTTACACTCCAATGCATAAAATGCTAGCCGGTCCAACCTCTCTCTGTAACAGTCTGGCAAGTCCTGGCAGCATTTAGTGAATCTGTTCTGCGTTCTTTCCAGTCTAATGACTAGCCTAATGCTTTCATCATCCTTTCTGTTAGTCATCAAACTCCCAATGTACTTCAGCCAAATTAGTAACAGGTGGTTGATGAGAGAGGTTACAAGACCATAAGAAATAGGAGCAGAATTAGACTATTTGGCTCATCCAGTCTGCTCTGCTATTTGATTATGGTTGACTTATTTTCCCTCTCAACCCCGTTCTCCCGTTTCCTTTCTATGACATTATATATATGGCATTATATGGAAGTATATGATCTTAATGATAAATGTATTGACATATAATACATTTGTGAATGAATGAAACATAGCAACATAGAAAACCTGCAGCACAATACAAGCCCTTCGGCCAGAAAGCTGTGCCGAACATGTCCTTACCTTAGAAATTACCTAGGGTTACCAATAGCCCTCTATTTTTCTGAGCTCCATGTACCTGTCCAGGATTCTCTTAAAAGACCCTATCGTATTTGCCTCCACTGCCATCGCCGGCAGCCCATTCCACGCACTCACCACTCTCTGCGTAAAAAACTTACCCCTGACATCTATTAAAACTGTGCCCTCTCGTACTAGCCTTTCAGCCCTGGGGAAAATCTTCTGACTATCTACATGATCAATGCCTCTCATCATTTTATACACCTCTATCATGTCACCTCTCATTCTCCGTCACTACAAGGAAAAAGGATGAGTTCACTCAACCTATTCTCATAAGGCATGCTCCCCAATCCAGGCAACATCCTTGTAAATCTCCTCTGCACCCTTTCTATGGTTTCCACATCCTTCCTAGAGTGAGGCGACCTGAACTGTTCAAAATAATCCAAGTCTTATAGCTGCAACATTACCTCTCGGCTCCTAAACACAATCCCACGATTGACGAAGGCCAATGCACCATATGCTTTCTTAACCACAGAGTCAACCTGCGCAGCAACTTTGAGTGTCCTATGGACTCGGACCCCAGGATCCCTCTGATCCTCCACACCGCCAAGAGTCTTACCATTAATACTATATTCTGCCATCATATTTGACCTACCAAAATGAACCACCTCACACTTATCTGGGTTGAACGCCATCTGTCATTTCTTAGCCCAGTTTTGTGTCCTATCAATGTCCCTCTGTAATATCTGACAGCCCTCCACACTATCCACAACACCTCCAAACTTTGTGTCATCAGCAAATTTACTAACCCATCCCTCCACTTCCTCATCCAGGTCATTTATAAAAATCACAAAGAGCAGGGATCCCAGAACAGATCCCTGAGGCACACCACTGGTCCCCGGCCCCCATGCAGAATATGACCCGTCCACAACCACCCTTTGCCATTTGTGTGCAAGCCAGTTCTGTATCCATGAAGCAATGTCCCCTTGGATCCCATGCCTCCTTACTTTCTCAATAAGCATTGCATGGAATACCTTGTCTAATACCTTGCTGAAATCCATATACACTTCATCTATTGCTCTACCTTCATCAATGTGCTTAGTCACATCCTCAGAAAATTCAATCAGGCTCGTAAGGCACGACCTGCCTTTCACAAAGCTATGCTGACTATTCCTAATCATATTATGCCTCTCCAAATGTTCATAAATCCTGCCTCGTAGGATCTTTTCCGTCAACTTAACAACCAGTGAAGTAAGACTCACTGGTCTATATTTTCCTGGGCTATCCCTTCTTCCTTTCCTGAATAAGAGTACAACATCCGCAACCCTCAAACCTCTTGAACCTCTCCTGTCCCCATTGATAATGCAAAGATCATCACCAGGGGCTCAGCAATCTCCTCTCTCACCTCACATCGTAGCCTGGGGTACATCTTGTCCGCTCTCGGTGACTTACCCAATTTGATGCTTTCCAAGAGCTCCAGCACATCCTCTTTTTTAATATCTACATGTTCAAGCATTTCAGACCACAGTAAGTCATCCCTACAATTGCCAACATCCTTTTCCGTAGTGAATATTGAAGCAAAGTAAGTACCTCTGCTATCTCGTCTGGTTCCATACATACTTCTCCACTGTCACACTTGATTGGTCCTATTCTCTCATGTCTTATTCTCTTGCTCTTCACATACTTGTAGAATGCCTTGGGATTTTCCTTAATCCTGTCCGCCAAGGCCTTCTTATGGCTCCTTCTGGCTCTCCTAATTTCTTTCTTAAGCTCCTTCATGCTAGCCTTATAATCTTCTCGATCCCTATCAAAACCTAGTTTTTTGAACCTTTAGCAAACTCTCCTTGACTATATTTACAACAGCCTATGTACACCATGGTTCCCGAACCCTACCATCCTTTTTCTGTCTCATTGGAATATACCTATGCCTCCTGGGCACGAACTTCCCCACCACTGGAAGTACCTACAGGAGGCACTCTGGCTACCACAGGTAGGACATAGGACGCCTGAGGTCCCACTTCACCAGGTTCTAGAACAGCCACTTCCATACAGTTCTTGAACCAACCTGCACAAACCGAATCACTGTAGTTCAGCAAACTTATCACCACTTTGATCACCTTGCACTAAAATGGATTTCCCCGTTTTTTGTTCTAATTGTGTTCTTTCTTGTAAAAATTGGGTATAATTTATACTTTCTTTTTGGATGCTGATTATATGACATGCATGCCTGTGATGCTGCTACAAGTAAGACTTCCATTGCTCCTGTGCATATGCACTTGTGTATATGACTATAAACACGGCTGTGCCATGCTTTATGTCCTATGATAGATAGTCATGTGAATGTGAAAGGAATGGAGCGATATGGATGATACACCGGAGGAGGACATTTAGTATAAATTGGCATCAAAATCAGCATAACATTGTGTGTTAAATATCCTGTTCATTGTTGTAATGGTCTATGTTCTGTGAGACAAAAAGAATGTAGGAACTGAAATAGGACACTCAGACACTCAAGTTTGCCCAGCCATTCTGTGGTATTAATGAGATCACTCCAGTTGAGTGTGATGTTCTCCAAAGGGGTTGTCTATTGGTGGATTCTCAGGTGACTGTGGAGGCTGATGTGGGATCCACATATTCTGGTATGGTTAAGAGTAGGTGGTGGTTGTGGTTAGTGGTTGGGTCTTTCGGTTGTTCACTCTCTCCAATCACAGCTGCCACTTGTCAATATCATCATGGCTGATCTGTCCCAGACCACATCACATCTTCCCTCCTATGAAACACACTTCTCCAATCCCATCAATCACAGCCCCCCCGACTCCATTTATATCCCTACAATCATTTTCTCTCTCAACATTGACCTCCATTCCCAAATTCTCCTCCACTCACCAACTCCAGCTGCAGAAACCAATTCACCTCACCACCAGCACGTTATTACCTAACACAACTGTCCTCTCCTTTTCAATGCAATTGTTAATGCAAAGGACACATTACACTGTATGTTTTGGTGTACACGTGATAAGTAACCTTCAATCTAGAATCAAATTTTCCTCAGCTTCCATTGGAGACACAAGACTTCAAGGGAAAGTTGGGCTATTTGCATCAGAACTAAATGCCTGTTTTAGCTTGCCCACTGAAATGGAACCATTAAAGCACAGCAGGAAGGGAGACAAGCTTAGTCAATCCAGAAGAAAACTTTTACTCCTTTGGTTTGTTCATTACATCATCAGAAACAGGGCATTGTTATAAATGGTGCTATGTTTCTGCCATGTGTCTTTATGTATGCAAAAATGAAATTTAAAAATGCATTAGTAAACTTGGTCTTGTAGATATGCATATCACTGCATTATGTAAGCAAAACATAAAACTGAAAATTACATTTATACAACTCTCAATGTTGGACTTCATTTACGGTAAGCAAAACAAAACAAATGGTTTATTAAAAATTGTTGGGGTGAGTGTTTGCATGAGGTTGAAAAATGGCAGTGGTTGGAATATATCATATATTCTCTGCTTATTACACAGGGCATTAAACTAAGGTCTGGATTCAACAGCTTGGAAAAGAATCAATTAAGTAAAAACGGAGAGATCAGAAAGGTTACTGAAGTCTCCAGAATAAAGAATAAGACAAAAAGTTTAGAAAGGAATAAGAAATTAACTTCCAAAAATTGGAAAGAAATGTGGTGAACGCAAGATTGAAAGTGTAATATTTGAATGCACTCAGTTTGTGAATAAAAGCAGATAATCTTGTAGCCGAGTTAGAAATTGGAGTTGATTATTAAGGATGAGGTTTCAGGGTCCTTGGAGGCACATGATAAAATAGGCCAAAGTCAGCATGGTTCCCTAATGGAAAAAACCTGCTTGACAAATCTTTTGGAATTCTTTGACGAAATAACATGCAGGCTAGACAAGGGACAGTCAATGGAAGTGGTTTAATTGGATCATGCATACAAAAATGGGTGGAGGAGCGGGTAGTTTTGAAGAAACGGGACATCTGCAGAAGGACTTGTTCAGATTAGGAGAATGGGCAAAGAAGTGGCAGATGGAATACAGTGTAGGGAAGTGTATGGTCATGCACTTTGGTAGAAGGAATAAAGGTATAATCTATTTTCTAAATGGGGAACAAATGCAGAAATCAGAGTTGAAAAGACACTTGGGGGTCCATGTGCAGGATTCCCTGAAGGTTAAATTGCAGGTTGAGTCAGTATTAAAGATTCTAATGCAGTGTTCAAAGTTCAAATAAAATTTATTATTGAAGTACATTTGTATATGTCACCATATATAACTCTGAGATTCATTTTCTTGTGTGCATATGCAGTAAATCCAAGAAACACAATAGAATCAATGAAAAACCACACCCAACACAATGGACAAAAAATCAATGTGCAAAGGACAACAAACTGTGCAGTACAAAATGATAATGATGATAATAATAATAATAATAATAATAATAATAATAAATAAGCAGTTAATTTCGAGAACATGAGATGAAGAGTCTTTGAAAGTGTCCACAGTTTGCAGGAACAGTTCAGTGATGGGGCAAGCGAAGTTGAGTGAAGTTATCCCCACTGGTTCAAGAGCTGATGGTCGAGAGGTAATAACTGTTCCTGAACCTGATGGTGAGAGTCCTGAGGCACCTGTACGTTCTTCCTGATGGCAGCAATGAGAAAAGAGCATGGCTTGAGTGGTGGTGATACTTGGTGAAGGATGCTGCTTTCCTGCAACAGCGCTCTGTGTAGATGAGATCAATGGTGGGAAAGGCTTTACCCATGATGGTCTGGGCCGTATCCATTATTTTTTGTAGGATTTTCCATTCAATGACATTGGTGTTTCCATACTAAGCTGTGATTCAATCAGTCAGTATACTATCCACCACATATCTATAGAAGTTAGTCAAAAGTTTTAGATGTCATGCTGAATCTTCACAAACTTCTAAGGAAGTAGAAGTGCTGCCATAATGGCACTGCAAGCTGGACCCAGGGCATATCCTCTGAAGTTATAACACCAAGGAATTTAAAGTTGCTGACCCTCTCCACTTCAGATCCCCTGAAGAGGACTGGCTCATGGGCCTCTGGTTTTCTCCTCCTGAAGTCACGAAGCAGCTCTTCGATCTTACTGACATTGAACCAGTGTGGCACCACTTAGCATATTTTCAATTTCACTTCCTTATGCTGATTCATCACCTCTTTTGAGTTGGCCAATGACAGCAAGCTCAAATATGGCATTGGAACTGTTCTTAGCCTTACAGTCTAAAGCGAGTAGAATGGGGGCCAAGCACACAACCTTGCTGATGGAGATTGTGGAGGAGATGTTGTTGCCTATTTGAACTGACTGGGATCTGCAGGTGAGGAAATCAAGGATCCATTTGCACAAGGAGATATTGAGGCTTAGGCCTTGAAGTTTATTGATTAGCTTTGAGTGGATGATGGTATTGAATACCGTGGTGCAGTTAATAAAGAACATCCTGATGTATGCATCTTTGCTGTCCAGAGGTTCCAGAGTGGAATGATGAGCTGTTGACCTGATGTGCTGGCAGGCAAACTGGAGTGGATCCAAGTCACTTCTCAGGTAGGAGTTGATACGTTTCATTACCAACCTCTCAAAACACTTCATCACAGTGGATGTAAGTACTACTGGATAAGTGCAGGTTACCATGTTCTTTTCAGGCACTGGTATAATTGAAGCCAGCTTGGAGCATGTGGGTACCACAGACTCTCAAAGCAAGAGGTGAAATATATCGGTGAACACTCCATTCAGTAGATCTGTGCAGATCTTCAGTACTTGGTCAGTTACCAAGTCTGGGCCATATGCTTTCTGTGGGTTTACCTCCCTGAAGGATGCTCTCACATCGGCCTCAGAGTATGAAATTACAGGGTCATCAGAAGCTGTGGGAGTTCATGAAGTTTTCTCTTAGTTTTGAACTCATCTGGAAGTGAGACCTATTGTATGTCATTTGGTTTCACTTTGTGAGACCTAATAGAATTCAATCCTTGCCACAGCCGTCGAGCATCCTTCAGTGATTCAAGTTTGGACCAGAATTGCCACTTTGTACATGAGATTGCATTCCAGAGATCGTACCTGGATCTCTTTTATCTTACTCGGTCAGCTTACCAGAATGCAACTGATCTGGCCCTTATTGGATTGCAGATCTCATAGGTCATCCAGGGCTTCTTGTTGGGAAAGACTCTGAATGATTTTGTGAGTACACACTCATCTATAACTGTTTTTATAAAGTCCGTGACAATCGTGATTAACATTCATTTTGAGAGGACTAGTATATAAAAGCAGGGGTGCAAAATTGAAGCTTTATAAGGCATTGGTTATAGCACATTTGGAGTACTGTGAGCAGTTTGGGAACCCATATTTAAGAAAGCATGTGTTGACATTGGAGAAGGTCCAGAGGAAATTTACAAGTATGATTCTGGGAATGAAGAGTTAATCTATAAGGAGTATTTGATGGCTCTGGGCCTGTACTTGCTGGAGTTTAGAAGAATGAGGGGAAGATCTTATTGAAATCTACTGAATATTGTAAGGCTATATAGAGTGGACATGGAGAGAATATTTCCAACTTTGGGAGAGTCTAGGACCAGAGGGCACAACAGAATAGAGGGACATCCATTTAAATCAGAAATGAGGAGTAATTTATTTAGCCAGAGAGTGCGGATTCTATGGAGTTCATTGCCACAGATGGCTGCAGAGACCAAGTCATTGGGTATCTTTCAAGTGGAGAATAGGTTCTTGATTAGTAAGAACATCAAAGGTTATGGGGGGAAGACAGGAGAATGGTGTTGAGAGGGAAAATAAATCAGCTAAAGTCAATTGGTGGAGTCAATGGGTCAAATGGCCTAATTCTGCTTCTTTGTCTTCTGTTCTATGGTCCCAGAGATTGCATCAGCTACCTGCACATCAAGTACAATTAAGGTTACATGGAGACAAGTCTCCTCAACAACTTTTCATTAACATGTTCTGACTGCAGCAGTAGAAGGACCCTCACAGTACGAGGGATATCTCAGGCAAACACTGTACCCTGAGTTTTGATTCTTCCTCAATATGTAAGTATTGTGGCAGTGTATGCAATGTTATCTATCTGCTCTGGAGAAAATGCAAATTGTCCTTGCATTAAGCAGATGGGCACTTAACAGACTGTGGAGTGACTGGAGGCCAATTTTTGAGATTGTGTGCTGATTTGAGAGTTCATTGGCTGAAATTTCCTCAGCTGCGTCAAGCCAAGTTTGAGATTGTTCTGATCCCATTTACTTTCAAATGAGCTATGAGAGCGAGAAACTACATGAAGAAACATACTAACAGGTCTTAGATGCTTCATACAGCCGAGAATTGGAACAACTTTCTCAGGCAAATATGTTTGATGCAACCAGATGACATAGTTTGTGCCAAAATTGTGCCTCTCCAAAGCTCTGAGAGCTATTTGGGAAGCCATGTGGGCTGTATTTATTTCCAACCTGGAATAAAATATATACCATCTGTTTCAGAATGAGTCAACCAGAAAGCTATTGGATGAGTATGACTGCAATGCTCCCTCTAAAGAGAAGAGCTGGCTGAAGAATAAGCAGCAGGTGACCTTTCAGAATCCAGAGAAGTGCTACTTTGCACAGACACTGCTGGTCACTGCCAGGCCCATTGTACGAGGCAGGAAGAGTGGACGCCTCTCTGGGCAGTGAAGCCTGTCCATAATCTGGGCACAATTTGCAAGCATAGTCACATACAAGATCCAACATGTGAAGTAGTCATTGAATTTCATTCTATTGGTTAGAATTCATCCACCTTTGTTGTCAAAGGTGACTGGAAGATAGCAGGTAGGGCAAGTGGTCTGTATGTTTAATGCACCACTAAGAAGCAGAAGGAGAGGTAGATCATTGTATGATGATAGACTCGACTTGACTTGGCTTGACATTTACAAGATATCTTCCTGCACCTAATCCTCAGATGCTCTGTGAATGTGAAAGTCAAAATCAAGGTAAATTTATTATGAAAGTACACATATGTCACTATACACTAGCTTGAGATTCATTTTCTTGTAGGCCTTTACAGGAAAAAAGGAAATACAATAGAATTTATGAAAAACTATACCTAAACAACCACAAAATGTTGAAGGAACTCAGCAGGTCAGGCAACGTGCATTGGAAGGAGTAAACAATCAATGTTTCAGGCTGAGACTCTTCATCAGGACTCGTGTCAATCTGAGGACAGAATACTCAAGGGGCCAGACAGCACCTGTGAAGAGAGAAAGAGAGTTAATGTTTCAAGTCAATGACCATTTGGAAACTGAGCAGTGAGAAGCCAAGCGTGCTTTAGGTTGCAGCGAAATGAGAGGGAGGAAGGGCAAAAAGGATATCTATAATAATGTAGAGAATAAGACAGTCTTGGTGCTGTAGAAGAGATTGTGGTGCATACTTGTTTATCAAAACTATTCTTAACTAAAAAAATATAAATTGAAGATGAATGAAGGCAGAGAGAAAAAAACACCCTTGCTCAATGTGGGATGTAGAACGCAGCTGTCGCTGGAAATTAGAACCACAAGGGGATGTTGAAAATATTCAACAGATCAAGTAATATCCGTGGTGCAAGGAAAATGGAGTTAATGTTACAAATCAATGACCAGAAAACTGGTCAGGAAACATAAACAGGAAAGGGTACATTCAAAGGGAAGGCTGATAGGTTCAAAGCTTATCAAAGGTACAGGCATCAAAGGTTATGGGGAAAAGGCAGGAGAATGGGGTTGAGAAGGATAATAAATCAGTCATGATCAAATGCTGGAGGCAACTCAATGAGCCAAATGGATTAATTCTGCTTCTATTTCTTATGGTGTTATGGTCTTCTGGTGGCTATCTGAGACTGCTAAATTCAATATTGAGTGGTAAGGATAAGAACACACGTGATGGAGGATAAGATAGTGATATCATTATCGGTTTACTATCATCATATGTCCCAAGATACAATGTTTGCCTTGCATACTGTTCCTACAGATCAAATCATTACATTGAGCTAGAATAAGGTAAAACAATAACAAGGCTGAAAACAGTGTAAAACGACTGAAAGAGTGCAAAGTAACACGCAAAGAATGCTAGAGGAACCCAGCAGCTTAAGCAGCATCTATGGAAAGTAATAAACAGTTGATGTTTCAGACTGAGACCCTTCTTCAGCACTGGAATGGAAGGGGTAAGACACCAGAATATGAAGGTGGGGGGAATGAAAGGAGGCCTAGCTATAAGGTAGTAGGTGAAACCAGGTGGGTGTGAAAGGTAAAGCACTGGAGAAGAAGGAACCTGATAGGTCAGGAGAGTGGAGCATGGGAGAAACAGAAGAAGAAATGATGCTAGGGGGAGGTGATTGACAGGTGAGGAGAGGAGGTAAGAGGCTAAAGTGAGGAATAGATGAAGAGTGAAAGTGGAGGAAAGAAAATATTACCAGAAGGAGAACTTGATGTTCATGCCATCAGATTGGACACAGAATATGAGGTGTTGCACTTCCACCCTGAGAATGACCTCATCATGGCAAAAGAGGAGGCCATGGACCAACATGTCGGAAAGGGAATGGGAAAAGGAATTAAAATAGTTGGCCACAGGAAATTCCGCTTTTGGTGGATGGAGCGGAGGTATTCAAAAAGCAAAAAGTCAGGTTCACCAATGTAGATTAGGACGCACTGGATACAACAGACGACCCCAACAGATCTGCAGGGGAAGTGTTGCCTCACCTGGAAGGACAGTTTGAGGCCCTGAATGAAGGTGGGGAAGGAGGTGATTGGGCAGGTTTAGCATTTCTGTCACTTGCAAGGATACGTGCCAGGAGGGAGATTAGTCAGGAGGGGCGAATAGAGAAGGGAATGGTAGAAGGAGTGATCTCTGTGGAAAGCAGAGAAGGTGGGTGGGGGGAGGATGGTGTCAAAGGTGTGTTAGGTGGCAGGATCCCATTGAAAACAGCAGAAAAATGCAGTGCAGGTAAAAGATAGTGCAAGATCATAATGAGGTTAATTAATTAATTAATTAATTAATGGAGATACAGCACGGACTAGACCTTTTTGGCCCTTCGAGCCATGCCACTCATCAGTTCCTCAATTTCAATCTGAGCTTAATCATGAGACAAATTACAATGACCAATTAACCTACCAACCTGTACGTCTTTAGGCTGTGGGAAGAAAATGGAGAATTTAGGAGAAACCAACGTGGATACAGGAGAACGTAGAAACTCCTTACAGGAAGCAGAAGGAAATTAACCTGGGTCGTCAATATTGTAAAACATTGTGCTAATCACTCTGCTCCCATGCCACGTGAGGGCAAGTGAGTCTTATCTTACAGGAGGTCCATTCAGCACTCTTATAACAATGAGATACAGTCTGTCCTTGAACCTGGTGTTATGTCCCTTCAGGCTTTTGTATCTTCTACTGGATGGAAGAAGGGTGAAGAGAAGCGGCCAAGGTATGTAGACTCTTATGCTGGCTGTTTTACTGAGGCAGTGAGGAGTATAAGCCAAGTCCATGGAGGGGAGACTGGTTCCTGTGATGTGCTGAGCTGTGTCTCCAAATCTCTGTATTTTCTTATGGAAATGCACAGAGCAGTTACTGTATGAGACCATCATGCATCCAGGCAGAATGTTTTCTATAGTGCATCATTAAGGCAGTGCATTGATAACACTGATGGTGCTATTCTTTGAGATATTTTTCCAAGCAGGACATTGTTTGGGACGTGTACCTTCTTAGGTATTGTACAATCATTATTGGATCCTTGTTGTTATTTTAATGATGTGCTTACAGCAGAAACTATGAAGAACGTTTCAGTACCACGCCTATTGATTGAACTGTGTTGATGACAGTCATCGCTCGCTTTGAAGATTCCATTAGTTTTCAGTGCTCAGTGGATTCTGGCAAAGAAATCAACCCTGCACACAATGGATTGAGATTAACATTCTCTGTTGTATCTATTGTAATTGACTTTTGTACGAGGGCAGCGCGGTGGCAGAGTGGTCAATGTAATGATTTGATCAATGATTGGGGCTTGTTTCCTGTCACTGTTTGTAAGGAGTTTGTATGTTTTCCACATGATCACATAGGCTTCCTCGAGGTGCTCAGGTTTCCTCCCTCATTCCGAGTGATGTACGAGTTAGAGTTAGTAAGTTGTGGGCTATTTTGATGCTGGAAGCATGGTGATACTTGTGGGCTGCTTAAGCACATCCTCGGTCTGTGTTAGTCATTGATGCAAATGACGCATCTCACTGTAGGTTTCAATATTTCAATGTAAATGTTACAAATGAAGCTAATCTTTTTATCTCTGTAATAGGTTTGTGCTGTGAGCATCCCATCGTCATCATGTTACGGACTACAGAAGAAGGGAGACACAGGAGACTAGACGCTGAAAATCTGGATCAACACACAAAAGATCTGAACAAAAGGGCATCATCTGTAATCTGCCAAAAGGTTTCAGTCCAAAACGTCGACTGTACTTTTCTCCGTAGATGATGCCTGGACTGCTGAGTTCCTCCAGCATCTTCTGTGTGTTGCTCGGATTTCCAGCCTCTGCAGATTTTCTCTTGTTTGTCATCTGTAATCTGTTGTGTCCCATCTCTAAAGTAGTCCCGACCCAAAATGGCGACTGTTCATTTCACCTGCCCCTTGAGTTTCTTCTGCTCCTTTTGTGTGTTGATCCAAAACAGGAAAAGACCTTTCAGCCCATCAAGACTCTACAGACTATTAATCACTCAAAAGTTCAAAGGTCAAGTTTAATATCAAAGAAATGTATACAATATACGTCCTGAAATGCTTTTTCTTCGGAAAACATCCACAAAAACAGAGAAGTGCCCCAGAGAATGAATGACAATTAAATGTGAGAAGTCGTCCCCCAGCTCCCCCCTCCTGCGTGTAAGTGGCAGCAAGCAATGATCCCCCCTCCCCCACCAGCAAAAATAAACACGCATCGGTATTATCACCGAGCTCAAGCGTGTGCTAAGCGATAACAAAGACACAGACCAAAGTTACCACAAAAGCTTTGCATTTCATTCGAAATTTGACAACCTACAGATTCTGTCTCTCCCTGGCAAGAGAGAGGGATGTGTCCCCCCTTTTCACAGTGAGCAGGAGACATAACAACAACCTGCAGATTACGATGTCAAAAGCCTGTTTTGTCACTTTTTTTGAGCTCTGTGTCGAAGATCGCAAAGACCTCGGGTCTGGTGGCCCACAGCAAAAGATTTTCCGGCCTCCCCGACGACACACGAGTCTTCAGCTGTGTCACCGACCCTCGATCCGCCCGTCTCCAGAGCCCTGAGACCTTAGGCTTCCGAACACGATCGAGATTCTCAGGCCAAACCCTTGGCATGTCGAATAGCGGCCACTCATGGAACCCGGAGAACGGGTCCTATTCCCGCAAAGAACTGAAGCCTGCGTGTAACTCCAGGTTAGGGTCTTCAAAAGAATCCTGAAAGGGAAAAAATAAAGATATTAAAGGTAGAAATAGAGCTTGTTTTCGAAGATGCAAGGAAAGGAGTCGCCACGAGGCGCCATCATCCCTCTTAAGCTCCGCCTACTCATTACACTAATCTTACATTGATCTCATTTATTTTTATTCCCCACACAATCTTTCATGACATTTAAGAAACATTTGGACAATCACCAAAACATAGTTGGCTAAAGACCAAGATCTGGTAAGTAGGATTAGTGTCACTGAGTGCTCAATGGCTAGCAGAAACATGCTGGGCCAAAGTGCCTATTCTACATTGTATCACCCTATAATATAATGCAAAGTAGGATTTTGCATTACTCCTACTTTGGTGTTGATTTTTTTAGACTCCCTACTGTTTGCCCATAGATCCTACCATTCAATAGAGACAATTTACAGTGGACAATTAACTTACAGGCCAGCAATCTCTGAGATGTGAGCAAAAACCCTCTGGAAGGAAATCCACAGGAGACAGTACACAAACACGAGAAAACATAAAGCAACACACACAGAAAATGCTGGAAGAAATCAGCAGGCCAGGCAAAAAAAAGTAAACATTTGATGTTTCGGGCCGCAACTGTTCATTAGGATTGGAAAAAAAGATGAGGAGTCAGAGCAAGAAGGTGAGGGGAGGGGAGGAAGAAGCATAAGGTGGTAGGTGATAGGTGAAACTGAGAGGGGGATGGGTGAAGTAAAGAGCTGGGAAGTTGAGTGGTGAAAGAGATAAAGGGCTGGAGAAGGGGCAATCTGATAGGAGAGGGTAGAAGACCATTGAAGAAAGGGGAAGTGGAGGAATAGCAGAGGGAGGTTATGGGCAGGTAAGGAGATAAGGGGAGAGAGGGAAATGGGAATGGGGAATATTGAAGGGGGGGCAATAATTGGAAGGTAGAGAAATTAGATTTCTCTAACTTCCAGTAATTGTCACCACTCTCCTATCACCTATTACTTTGTCCTTCTTCCTCCCCTCCCCCCACCTTCTTACTCTGACTTCTCTTATTTTTTCCCAATCCTGATGAAGGGTCTCGGCCCAAAACACTGACTGTTTACCTTTTTGCATCGATGCTGCCTGGCCTACTGATTTCCTGCAGCATTTTGTGTGTGTGTTGCTAGGAGACAGTGTAGCTCTCTCCCATTGTGCTGATTTTGATTTTATTTCCTGGAACACTAATACCCCATTCTTGAGTCTTATTAACTTGCCATTCAATCACACATAGCTTGACCACCCACTACTAAATCTAGCTCCGCTAGCAAACAATTATTTCCCTCATTAAAGATAAATCCTCCCAATACAAAAGCTTCATCCAAGGATAAGGCAATTCTATCTTCTTACCACAATGTCACCGTTTCCTTTTCTCTCTTCTACCCTCTTGGAGAAGATACAGGAGCTCGAAAGCAGTGGCACGTGAACCTAGTGGTTAACGTGTCGCTATTACAGCTCCAGCAACCTGCTTTCACTCATGCCTCTGCCTGTAAAGAGTTTGTACATTCTCCCCGTGACCAGGTGGGTCTCCTCCGAATGCCCCTGTTTTCTCCCACATTCATCAGAAGTACAGATTAGTAGGTTAATTTGTCCCATGGCGTGATTGGGCAGTGGGGGCTCATTCAGCCTGTTACCATGCAGTAACTCTCAAGAAAAATAGAAAGTCTAAACGACAGACTGAAGAGAAGCTTCATCTCCACTGCCAATCAGACTTCACATCTACTTGCTGGTGTTGCTGCCACATTCTCAAACTCACGGTTCTACCCTTTCTGCTGCTGTCAATGCTATTGTTGCACTACCTCAGTGTGCACGCACGGGCATATTTATTTGCACCGGTCTGTTCTGTTGCTGTCATCGCTGTACTTATTGTTGTATTTATTATTACCACGGTTACTGTTTACACTGAGAGCTTCACACGAGTGAATAATTTCATTGTACCCTGGTGTATATGACAATAAACTGATCTGGACCTAAACATTTTCAACCAAAACCTTGTTCCTTAAGGCTGATTTATACTTCTGCATATTAGCTTATGCCGTAGCCTACGCAAGAGGCCCACGCCGTTGTGAGCATTGATACTTGTGCATTGGTGTGTCTGCGTTGCTCTGCAATTCGCCGCCAAAATGCTAGTTGGCGGTGGGTTTCTATGCCACTGTGTTGAGTTTCTTCATATTGAAACTCAACACGAAGAAACTCAAACTTTAAACAATGGCGACTGAAACTGAAGGAGGGTGAATTTTCTGTGCTTGTCCGGCCACTGAGAGACATGGACGAGGAAATGCATTTCAAATATTTTCAGATGTCGGCAAGTAGATTTGACGATTTGGTTCATCGTCTCCAACCATTTCTTTTGCATCAGTGTACACACAAGATACTCAGAGACTGGCAATCACCATTCGAGTTTTAGCTTCAGGTGGAAGTCAACAGGCTGTAGCAGCTAGCTACAAACTGACGTCAAGCACAGGGTCCTCCATAATTTCGGAGGCCTGTAAAGCTTTATGGAAAGCATTGCAGCCAGAGCTCCTTCCCTGCCCTTCAGTCACCCAATAGGAAGCTATTGCATTGTAGGAAGAAATGCGATGCTACCAAGTGGACCAATCACAGTTGTTGCAGTCTGCGTTGCTGCGACACATAGTTACATTTTTGGGGAGGTGCGCGTCAGGCTACAGCGTAGGGTACGGCGTAGGGTATGTGGCTACGCTGTACCTATGGCGTAAATTTGACGCAGATGTATAAATTGGCCTTTATACCTGATATATATCCATTAACCCCACCCACCCCCTCAGCATTTTCCTTAAGTTTCAGTGAGATGAGCTTTGTCCACTTCCAGCTTTGTGGATTCACATGAATTACTGGTGGTACAGGAATTTTTTCTGACTTCACTACAGATCCTGCAGATCCAGAAAAAAATTATGTATTTGTTACCTTTTAATTACTTACTTGATATTTATTTATTTTGTTTATTTACTTATTTATTTAGAAATACAGCCTTTACAGGTCCTTCCTGCCCAACAAGCCCATGTTGCCTAATTATACCCAGGTATCCGGTCAACCACTAACCCGTATACCTTTGGAATGTGGAAGGAAACCCGACCACCTTTAGGAAACAAACGCGATAATGCGGAAGAATGTGTAAACTCCTTACAGATAGCATCAGGAATTGAACTCAGGTTGCCCGAGCTGTAATAGTGTTACGCTAACTGCTATACTATCAACAATGTTCAGCATTTTCTGTTTTTATTTCCTGCCTCCAATTTTCATTCAAATTTTTCAATGGCATCAGGACCTCCCCGTTCCCCTTCAATATTACCATTCACCCACTTCAGAAAAAGAAGTCCACCTTCAATCCAATTCTGCCACGCTTCAAAATCATTTGACTTAGTATCCACTCTATGGCCATCCCCTCAGTTATATTCACATAGACTCAAAACTTTAAAAACTACTTCAGTGCCAGCCAACAAAAATTCTAAGCAAAGTAGTCAGCTGCATCTCCCATATGAACCCCAACCTTCTCTGCAGAGAATATCACATTACAATTATCCATACCTTTAAGATGAGGTGTCACTAGATACATCTAGATTTTTGCTGTCCCACAGAGGGTACACATCGCCGTCTGGTAGGCAAGACGACATTCCCTATGTGTTATTCCAATGAGAACAGAGAGTGATAGCAAATGAAGTGGAAAGTACACATCAAAATCTAAAATAAAAACAGAAAGTACTGGAAACATTCAGGAAGGCAGGTCACACCTGAGAGGAGAAATAGAGCTAATCTTTCAGTTTCAAAACTCTTCATCAGATCAGTTCTGCCTGCCCTACTGAAAAATTCAAGAAGTAATGTTTTTAATTCCAGAATTCAATTTTTATTCACATTTTTAATTGCTACCTACCCCCTCCCTTTCATGTTCTTGCTTTAAAATGTTAACCCGGTTCCTCTTCACAGCGATGCAACCTGACCTGTTGAGGATTTGCCAAGTACTTTATACTTCTATAATTAGCATTTTTTTAAATTTCCTAACCTGCTGAGTATTAGAAGTACTTTATACTTCCAGAATTAGCATTTCTTTTATTTCCATTTTCTTAGATCTGAATTTGCTTGCTTTGGCTTTAAGATTAAGTGTTTAGAAATGCATGCATTTTGTTTGGTATCTCAAGTCTTTGTAAAGATCAAACAATCCTTGGCATAAGTTGAGAAAACTCTGATCATCCATAAAGGAAGGTTTCTATTTCTCTGTTCCTGAGTCAAATCATGCTTCCTTCTCACCATTACCACCGAGTAGGAGGTACAGAAGCTTTTGGTCCCATGCCACCAGGTTCAGAAGCAGTTATAACCATCAGAGTTCTGAACTGACTTCGATAACTTCATTCACACTACTCTGAATTAAGCCTACAGCCTACAGAATCACTTAAGGATTCATGCTCTCAGTATTATGTTTATTATTTGAACAATTTGTCTTCTTTTGCATATCACAAACAAGAGATCCCGCCGAAGGGTTTCAGCCTGAAATGTCATCCGTACATTTTTCTGTTCATGCTGCCTGGCCTGCTGAGTTCCTCCAGCATTTTGTGTGTGTTGCTTTATTTTGCATATTGGTTGTTTGCCAGCCTTTATGTATAGCTTCTTTTCATAAATTCTATTGTATTTCTCTATTTTCAAATGGTTCAGTTTAATATAAGAGAATATATATAACATACAACTTGAAGTTCGTACTCTTCACAGAGACATCCATGAAACAAGAAAGCCCAAAGAATGAATAAATGCCTGCAAGAAAATGAATATCAAGGTAGTATATGATAACAATAATGTACTTTGATAATAAATTTAACTTTGTACTTTCTAGTACTTAATCTCTATTGTTCTTATCTTGATGGTTTAGCTGACATGATCAGGTAAAACTTCGTTAGTTATCATGTAAAGCCAGTTCAATGCTGCTGAGAAGATACAAGGTAAAACGCATGTAACCAAGTAATATATGTCTCAATATCATGCAGCTGTTAAAATTGCATTCATTTAAGCATTGAAATTATAATGTTGAAGATGGCCTATTTTAGATGAAATGCTAAGACAAATTTCTTTCTATTTTATCATGCAGATGTTAAATGTTCAAAGAAACTGCTCATAGCAAAGCAGAGATTTTCATCAGAGTAATTGGATTGAATATGCACATTTTCCCTGTGACTGCATGTGTTAAAACCCCTCCTTTCCACCACCTCACCCCCAACTGAGCTGGTGTCCCTTCATATCCCAAAGATGTATTTGGCCTTTGTAAATTGCCTCCTATAATTGAGATTTAGATGCACTTATTTATCACATACAGCATAAAACATTACAACACAGAGCAGGTCCTTGGTCCATATTTTTGTGCCATTCCTGATACTGAATTAGGTTTTTTTATTCAGAGGGTGGTAGGTGCATGGAACGTAATGCCAGAGGTGGTAGTAGAGATAGATATATTAGCGACATTTAAGGGATATTACAACTATGATAAAGAAGAAGAGGGAGTTGTATGAAATGTATAGGAAGCAGGGAGTAAATAAGGTGCTTGAGGAGTATAAGAAGTGCAAGAAAATACTTAAGAAAGAAATCAGGAGGGCTAAAGGATGACATGAGGTTGCCTTGGCAGTCAAAGTGAAGGATAATCCAAAGAGTTTTTACAGGTATATTAAGAGCAAAAGGATTGTGAGGGATAAAATTGGTCCTCCTGAAGATCAGAGTGGTCGGCTATGTGCGGAACCAAAGGAAATGGGGGATAACTTTTTTGCGTCTGTATTTACTAAGGAAACTGGCATGAAGTCTATGGAATTAAGGGAAACAAGTAGTGAGATCATGGAAACTGTACAGATCAAAAAGAAGGAGGTCCTTGCTGTCTTGAGGAAAATTAAAGTGGATAAATCCCCGGGACCTGACAGGGTGTTCTCTCGGACCTTGAAGGAGACTAATGTTGAAATTGCAGGGGCCCTGGCAGAAATATTTAAAATGTCGCTGTCTACAGGTGAGGTACCGGAGGATTGGAGAGGGGCTCATGTTGTTCCGTTGTTTAAAAAAGGATCGAAAAGTAATCCGGGAAATTATAGGCCAGTAAATTTAATGTCGGTAGTAGGTAAATTATTGGAGGGAGCACTAAGCGACAGAATCTACAAGCATTTGGATAGACAGGGACTTATTAGGGAGAGTCAACATGGCTTTGTGCGTCGTAGGTCATGTTTGACCAGACTGTTGGAGTTTTTCGAGGAGGTTACCAGGAAAGTGGATGAAGGGAAGGCAGTGGGTATTGTCTACATGGACTTCAGTAAGGCCTTTGACAAGGTCCCGCATGGGAGGTTAGTTAGGAAAATTCAGTCGCTAGGTATACATGTAAATTGGATTAGACATTGGATCAATGGAAGAAGCCAAAGAGTGGTAGTAGAGAATTGCTTCTCAGAGTGGAGGCCTGTGACTAGTGGTGTGTCACAGGGATCAGTGCTGGGTCCATTGTTATTTGTCATCTATATCAATGATCCAGATGATAATGTGGTAAATTGGATCAGCAAATTTGCTGATGATACAAAGATTGGAGGTGTAGTAGACAGTGAGGAAGGTTTTCAGAGCCTGCAGAGGGACTTGGATCAGCTGGAAAAATGGGCTGAAAAATGGCAGATGGAGTTTAATACAGACAAATGTGAGGTATTGCACGTTGGAAGGACAAACCATGGTAGAACATACAGGGTTAATGGTAAGGCACTGAGGAATGCAGTGGAACAGAGGGATCTGGGAATACAGATACAAAATTCCCCAAAAGTGGCGTCACAGGTAGATAGGGTCGCAAAGAGAGCTTTTGGAACATTGGCCTTTATTAATCAAAGTATTGAGTATAAGAGCTGGAATGTTATGATGAGGTTGTATAAGGCATTGATGAGGCCGAATCTGGAGTATTGTGTTCAGTTTTGGTCACCAAATTACAGGAAGGATATAAATAAGGGTTGAAAGAGTGCAGAGAAGGTTTACAAGGATGTTGCCAGGACTTGAGAAACTCAGTTACAGAGAAAGGTTGAATAGGTTAGGACTTTATTCCCTGGAGTGTAGAAGAATGAGGGGAGATTTGATAGAGGTATATAAAATTATGATGGGTATAGATAGAGTAAATGCAAGCAGGCTTTTTCCACTGAGGCAAGGAGAGAAAAAAACCAGAGGACATGGGTTAAGGGTGAGGGGAGAAAAGTTTAAAGGGAACATTAGGGGGGGAATCTTCACACAGAGAGTGGTGGGAGTATGGAATGAGCTACCAGACGAGGTGGTAAATGCGGGTTCTTTTTTAACATTTAAGAATAAATTGGACAGATACATGGATGGGAGGTGTATGGAGGGATATGGTCCATGTGCCGGTCAGTGGGACTAGGCAGAAAATGGTTCGGCATAGTCAAGAAGGGCCAAAAGGCCTGTTTCTGTGTTGTAGTTTCTATGGTTTCTATAAGCACATAGATGGCAGAAAAATGGAGGAGTATGTAGGAGGGAAAGTTTAGATTGATCTTAGTAAAAAGCTTGGCACAAAATCATGGATCGAAGGGCTTGTATTGTGCTATACTGTTCCATGGTCTATATTCCAGTTGGAGCTACTACATAGTAACAAGCCCTTCTGCCCCAACAAGCCTATGTACCCAATTATACCCATGTGACCAATTAACCTACTAATCCACACATCTTTGGTATGTGGGAGGAAATGAAAGTAAATTCCAGTTAAAGGTAAGGACAGTAAGGGTGGGGAGAACCAGCCTCGGATAACGATGGAAATAAAAGAAGGCATCAAACTAAATGCTCATTCGTACAAGGTCGCCAAGAGTAGTGGGAAACTGGAAGATTAGGAAGACTTTAAAAAGCAGCAAAGAACCACAGAGTGAGCAATAAAGAAAGAAAAGCTAGATTATGAAAATAAACTAGCACAAAATATCAAAATGGATAGTAAAAGTTTTCATAATTATATAAAGTGGAAAAGGTTGGCTAAAATAAACATAGGTTCCTGGAGGATGAGAAGGGGGAATTGATATTGGGTGCTGGGGAAATGGCCGAGGCTTTGAATGACTATTTTCTGTCAGTCCTCATGGTGAAGGACACATTTAACATGCCAAAGAGAGATATTATGGATGCGATGGGAGGGGAGGACCTCGATACAATAGCTTTCACTAAAGAGATAGTGCTGAGCAAACGTGTGGGCCTGAAGATAGATAAGTCCCTGGTCCTGCTGGAGTGCATCCTAGGATACTGAAAGAAATGGCAGAAGTTATAGTGCAGGCTTTGGTGATAATTTACCAAAATTCTCTGGACTCTGAGCAGGTCCTGGCGGATTGGAAGATGGCAAATGTCACACTTCTGTTCAAAAAAAGATGTAGGCAAAAGGCAAGTAACTATTGGCCAGTTAGTTTAACATCTGCAGTTGGGAAAATGCTTGAAACTATCATTAAGGTAGAAAAAGCAATGCATCTGGAAAGAGATGGATCCATCAGGCAGACGCAGCATGGATTCAGCAAAGGCAGGACCTGTTTGACAAACTTACTGGAGTTCTCTGAGGATGTGATGAGCACAGTGGATAGAGCGAAACAGATGGACGTTATTTACTTGGATTTCCAGAAGGCATAAAAGACATACCCATCAGATAAGGATGCATAGAGTTGAGGGTGATGTATTAGCATGGATAGAAGATTGGTTCAGTAATAGAAAGCAGAGAGTTGGGATACACGGGTGTTACTCTGGTTGGCAATCTGTGGCAAGCAGTGTGCTGCAGGGGTCGGTGCTGGGCCCGCATCTGTTCATGATATACTACGAAGGGGGGACTGAGTATAGTGTATCTAAGTTTGCTGATGATTCTAAATTGAGGGGAAAAGCAAATTGTGCAGAAGATATGGAGAGTCTGCAAAGAGATATAGATAGGTTAAGTGAGTGGGCAAGGGTCTGGCAGATGGAATACAGTGTTGGTAAATGCGAGGTCATCCACTTTGGAAGGAAAAATGGAAGATCAGATTATTATTTCAATGGTAAAAAAATTGCAGCGTGCTGCCGTGTAGGGGGACTTGGGAGTGCTCGTGCATGAATCACAAAAGGTTGGTTTCAAGTACAGCAGGCTATGAAGAAGACAAATGGGATGTTGTCCTTCATTGCTAGAGGGATTGAATTTAAGAGCAGGGAGGTTATGCTACAACTGTACAGGGTACTGGTGAGACTGCACCTGGAGTGTTGTGTGCAGTTCTGGTCTCCTTACTTGAGAAAGGATATTCTGGCTTTGGAGGTGGTGCAGAAGAGGTTCACCAGGTAGTTTCCAGAGGTGAGGGAGTTAGACTATGAGGAGAAGTTGAGTTGCCTGGGACTGTACTCACTGGAATTCAGAAGAATGAGAGAAGATTCTATAGAAACATATAAAATTATGAAAGGGATAAATAAGATAGAAGTAAGAAAGTTGTTTCCACTGTTAGGTGAGATTAGAACTAAGGGACATAGCCTCAGGATTCGGGGGAGTAGATTTCGGAGAGAGATGAAAAGGAATTACTTTTCCCAGAGAGTGCTGAATCCATGGAATTCTCTGCCCAATGAAGCAGTAGAGACTAACTCAATAAATATATTTAAGACAAGGTTGGATAGATTTTTGCATAGTAGGGGAATTATGGGTTTTGGGGAAAAGGCAGTAGGTGGAGAAGAGTCCATGGCCAGATCAGTCATGATCTTATTGAATGGCGGAGCAGGCTCAACAGGCCAGATGGCCTATTCCTGCTCCTATTTCTTATGTTCTCATGTTCTAAACTGGAACACCCACAGGAAACCCATGTTGGAGTGAACATCCAAACCCTTTACAGACAGTGTTGGAATTGAACCTGGGTCGCTGATGCTGTAGTAGTGTTACGCTGACTTCTACCCGACTGCTCTGCCTCACTCCCCTATGTTACATTTTCTATGTTCAATGTTCTAGTTTCTATGCTCTATGTACATAACAGCAGTTACCTCCATGAGCAAGCAACAGAGGTATTCGTTGGACAATCTTTGGGTCTACAAAGGAAAAATGCAAATCCTTACAGGTTAATGATTCCGATTCAGATTCTGATCCATTTATTTATCACATAGCGTATTGAACATTACAGCACAGTACAGGCCCTACAGCCCACAATGTTGTGCCATCCTTTCACCTACTGCAAGATCAATCTAACCCTTTCCTCTCACATTGCTCTCCATTTAACTTTCATCCAAAACGAAGTGTAGCGGCCAGTTATAACAAATCGATTGCCACTGCTGATGACCCCCACAGATTGTTATCGTTGCATGTATACACCCTCCAATCAATCCAGTAAACTGAAAAACTGTATTTGATCCTTTACAATCATCTAGCAATACATAAAATCTTGAAATGATGTAACTAAGCCTAATTAAGTGAGACTAAATAAACTCAAGTGGTCAACAAAAGATATGACATCCATTGGTCCCCAGTTCCAAACTGCCAAGAACAAAGCATGACTATGTAACCCTTTGCTTTTACCATGCCCCTACTCATGTGACTAGCAACCATAATAAAACTAATATAGAACACAGAATGCAATGCAGATAAAAAACAAATGCATGGCCCCCACACTTTTAAATATCCCTGATGTATCTGTCTTTACCACCACTTATCATACTTTGTAGAAAAAAAACTACCTCTGATATTAGCCCTATGCATTTAGCTGTAATAAGGTTGTGCTAATTGATACACTACTGTGGGATCCTATTGGTCGATACATTAAATATAGCTTTATGAACAGTCTGCTAAAAACCAGTAGGGCAACTTACTCTATCTCCCTTTTACTCATTCTTTTTCTTAAGATCTGTGGGCTCTTTACTAGGTACACCCGCAATCCTGCTCATTAATTTAAATACCAAATCAGCCAATCATATGGCAGCAACTCAATGCATAAAAGCATGCAGACATGGTCAGGAGGTTCAGTTGTTGCCAGATAAAACATTAGAATGTGGAAGAAATATGATCTAATTGTCTTTGAATATGGAATAATTGTTGGTGCCAGATAGGGTAGTTTCAAACTGCTGATCTTCAGGGATTTTCACACACAGGTCTCTAGAGTTTACAGAGAATAGTGCAAAAAACAATACAACATCCCATGAGAGGCAGTACTGTAGGTGAAAGTGCCTTGTTAATGGGAGAGGTCAGAGAAGAATGACCAGACTTATTCAAGCTGACAGGAAGGTGACGGTAACTCAAGTAAACACACGTTACAACAGTGGTAGGCAGGAGAAGATCTCTGATTACACATGTCGAACCTTGAAGTGGATGGGCTACAGCAGCAGGAGACCATGACCATGGACTCAGTGCCCACTTTATCTAGTTCAGGAGGTACTTAATAAAGTGGCCACTGAGTGTGTATTCAAAGGAAGATTATGCAGTTTAGCAATGAGGAAAAGAAACAAATTTTGGAGCGTTTTCCACAGTATACTGGATTAGAGCATGGATTCAGCAAAAGTCAACACTGATTTGTGGATGAATACCAAGATAGGTAATTACAGGTAATACAAACAACTGCTTTTGGTTTCCTTCTCTACTAAGCTCACAAAGGCACATTTTGCAAGAAAAAAGCAAACTAAATTTGGTCAGCAAGATTAAGGTGATATCTGGAGAAAGGTTTTCTTCAGCAGATGAAGTATGACCTGCAAAGAGAAGATAAATAAAACTGTACCGTATATAGAACGAACAACCTTGATGGGTTGAACACCTTGCATTGTTCGTTTTTTCTTTTGAATCTCAGACATCTTTTTGGAACGTGTTTATCATCAAGACATATGGAGTGCCCTTAGTATGAAGAAAAGATAAATGACCTGGTTGGGAACAATGGTTTAAAAAAAGAATCATCCCTAAGGGGCTCCTTTCAGATATAAAAGCAGTTAATAAAAAAAGAACAGATGTTGACGTGCCTTGGGATGGTTTCCCTTTGGCAAAAAAATGGTATTTTATAAATAATTATTCTAAGCTACACCTTGACAATTTGTAGCAGCTCAATCAGTATAATGGAAGGATGGGTTCAACATATCATAATCAGAGTCAGGCTTAATGTCACGGACGTATGTTGTGAAATTTGTTGTTTTGCACCAGCAGTACACTGCAATACATAATAGCAAACTATAAATTACAGTAAAAAATACAAATAAAGAGCAAAAATAGTGAAAAAGTGTTCATAAGCTTGTTCATTGTCCATTCAGAAATCTGATGATGGAAGAGAAGAAGCTGTTCCTAAAACCATAGAAACCATAGAAAAACTACAGCACAGAAACAGGCCTTTTGGCCCTTCTTGGCTGTGCCGAACCATTTTCTGCCTAGTCCCACTGACCTGCACACGGACCATATCCCTCAAAACATTGAGTGTTGTGTCTTCAGGCTTCTGTACCTCCTCCTTGATGGTAGCAATGAGACAAAGGCGTGACCTGGATCATGGGGTCCTTAATGATGGATGCCATTTTTTTGGCATTGCCTTTGAGGATACCCTCAATGCTGGGAAGGCGAGGGTCCATGAAGGAGCTGGCTGAGTTTTCAACCCTCTGCAGTTTTTTCCAGTCCTGTACGTTGGCAACTCCATGCCAGATGGTATTGCAACCAGTAAGAACGCATCATTCTATCATGCTTAGCTTCATTAGAACAAATGTTCTTAATATTATTACACATTTGTAATTGCTTTTTTAATTTCAGAGGCAGTTGTCACAGACAAAGACACCATTAATTGCCTGTCTCTAGTGAGTCATTTCTAGAGGGGATTTAAGGAATATTTTGTTTTCACACAATAGATTATTGCAATCATGAAAATATTACTTGAGAAAGTAGTAGAGGCAGGTAATTACACAACAATTAAGAAGAATTTGGAGGAGCATTTGAATTCCCCAGGCATTGTAAGCTGTGGACCACAAGCTGTTTAATGGGTTTAGTATAAATAGGAGTTGGTGGCCAGCATGCCCATGATGGGCCTGTTGGATTAGGGTGTGTTTTTTTTGTAGTTTAACTTTCCTATGTTTGCTTGTGTTGTTATATAATCATTTCCATACATGCAATTTTTCAGTGCATTTTCCAGTAATTGTGGTACTGTTGTGTCCGTATTTTTCTAGAATTTCTTAGCTTTTCTCTAACAGCTGTCATACAAAAGACTGCATGTATTCACCCTATCTATAACCTTCATACTTCCATACATCTAAACCCTCTGTTCTTTATGTCTCAAGGAATAAATTCCTAGCCTGCCCATGCTCGAGCTACAATTCAGGCCTCGAGTCCTGGTAGCACTCTTGTATACCTTCCCTACACTCTTTCCAGTTTAATGACCTCTTTCCTACAACAGGACAAACAAAATAGTGCTCAATATTCTGAGTGTGGTCTCACCAATATTCCGTCCAACTGCAACATAATGTGCCGACAGTTATACCCAGCGCCCTGACTGATTAAGGCCAGTGTGCCAAATGCCTTGTGCACCACGCCATCTAACTCTGAGGCCACTTCCAGTGAACTACAGTATGTTCTTGTACTCCAAAGTCTCTCTGTTTCACAACTCTCCTCAAGATCTGACCATTTGTTTTTTTAGGTCTTACCGAGGTTTGACTTCCCAAAAATCACAGATCAACGATCTGATTTGGGTGGCCAAAGTGACAGTTAGAGTGTCCTTCATGTTTCATCTGTAAAACTCGTAAAACTCATTGATCGTGTGGATAGTCAAAGGTTTTTTCCCAGGGCTGAAATGGTTGCCACATATAGCCGATCTACTTTCCCTCTCAATTCCATTCCCGCCTTTTTTCCCATAACAATTGATGTCTTTATTAATCAAGAACCTATCAACCTCTGGTTTAAATATACCCAGTGACTTTCCCCGAACAGATCCTCTGATATGGTAAGCAATTTAAAGTTACTGACCCTCTCTGTCTCCTATCCCCTAATGAGGACTGTCTCATGGACTTCTGGCTTCTTCCTGCATGAGGGAGGGAGACAAAAGAAGCTTGTTGTTAATTGGTAATTGTTTTATTATTGTCTCATGATAATGTGAAACTCTTTTGTTTGCATGCCATCCAAACAAATCATGCCACACGTGTATATTGAGGTACTACAAAAGAAAAATGATAACATTTGTTAAGCTGTAGTAAGGGTGAGGAGTGTAAAAAAAATCACTGGTTTGGTAAGGCTTTGGTGTTCAAGGTATAACTGTATAACTGTAAGCACCAATGTCTGGTCCATGAGTGAAAGAAAGCAGTTCGAGAGTGAGAACATAGACAATGTGAGACATGAAACGTAGAGGAGAAAGACATGTCTGGCAGGTCAGGCCTGGCTTGTCCCCAAGAGGAATTTTAAAAAAATTGGTGGGGGGGAACTATAAATAAGCTGAGACAGGTGCAGGCTACTTACCTGGATATCTAATACAGACTAAAGCATTACGTGAAGTTGTAGAATTCAGAAGTTGTCCAGAAGCTTGCAACTGTGCCACGGATACCTGTGGAGCCTAAGACATTAAGATGTTGGAAAAGATTTGTAGCTCGGGTTGAGGATGTTGTTGCTGAGTAGCTCGCCGAGCTGGCTTGTTAGCTTGCAGACGTTCCGTTACCCAGCTCGGTAACATCATATGAATGGCATGTTGGTAATTGTTCGTCTTTTATGTGTCCTGTGATTAGTCCGTCTGTGATTAGTCCTTTACCCATACACACACACAAATGGACTAATCACAGGACACATAAAAGGCAAACAATTACCAACATGTCATTGGAAGTTGCACTGATGATGTTGCCTAGCTGAGTAATGAAATGTCTGCAAGCTAATGAGCCAGCTCAGGGAGCTACTCAACAACAGGCCAAGGCATTGGCTATCTTTAAGGCTGATAGGTTCTTTATTAGTAAGGGTGTCAAAAGTTATGGGGAGAAGACAGGAGAATAGAGTTGAGAGGGAAAATAAATCAGCCATGATCTAGTGACCTAATTCTACTCCTACGTCTTTTGGTTTATAGACTTATAGACTTACCCAGATAGAACTTGAAGTTATGTTTCTCAAACTTGTGCTATTCTTTGTAACAGTTTAAACTTCCAATATAGAATTTCCGTGAGTGACCTTCCACTGGGGGTCCTCCTTGTGGGAGACCAGCTTTGATTCATTGTTTGATCTAGTGACATGTTGAAGAGGGTTATAAATTTGGTCCATCCCCCAAGGAAACATACATTATAAGCTTATAACCTTCTTTTCCTTTGTGCACATGTCAGTTTGTTCTGCAACTCATTTTGGAGGCAGAGTAAACCAGCTTTGTCGATCAAAGCAAAATATCTTGAAGAAGAAAAGGAAGTTTTCTTTGGTGTACAGAATGGCTGTGAGCTCCATAATGTGTTGAATTCTGAAGTGTGATGTAAGATATGAAAGGAATGTGATGAATCCTGAATTCAGCTATCACAATGACATTCTGATATTTCAAGCTTGCGGTAGAACTGTTTGCGATTTCCTCATTAACAGAGAAACCGTAGGAAAAAAAAGACCTTCCGTCAGATTGTAAACCTCCTAAAGACAGCTTCAGAAGGTCTATGACTCTCCACTGCTGTAGCTGGCAGGAAGTGCCAATCACAGGAGTGGCTTTTGACACCTACTGAGCTGAAGATTTTACAGCGCTACAGTAATGTGATGTCAAAATGTCAAACCCTATCTCACTGGCGGCTTATCATCGGGCTGTAGTTTGGTTACATGACACAATAATAAGTGCCAGGAAACTTGCCACGTAATGTAAATTACACCCGTCAGTGTACTCTTGAGTTCATTGACGACATTGAGGAGACAATTGCTGTTAACAATCTGAGTCACTTATCAGAATTGTTTACAGGCACGGCTTTGTAAAAATGGCAACGACAACAAAACAGCAGCTAAATGCAAATTTTTCTGCTGTGTGCAATGTAGAACTTAAAAAGATAATTAAGAATTTACATTCTGCTTTTGTAATTAATATTATTTTAAATGTATTAATTCACTACCAATGGCTTGTTGGGCATATTTAAAAGTCACAAAGAGAGTCCATCATCACATAAAGGCCAATTGAGCAGATTCTCTACCCTAAATGATACCAGATGTATACTTCAGAGTAATCTGTTACTTCACAATTACTGACTCTATTGTTTTAATTCCAGAAATTAACTGATTAATTAATTTCCTCAGCTGCTGTATTGGAGTTTGAACTTGTGTCTCCGGATTAGTTCAACCCTCAAGACATCTGATCTAGTAAAACACCTGCTGTGTTGCTATGTCCTGTAAGTAACCAAGTGGCAGAAAGAAATGAGGCAGATTACCCAAGTAATCACGGTGTTCAAGTCAGCCACTTGACTTTCCAATAGCATAGCTGTTATGATCTGCAAGAATTTACATGTGAATATTAGCATCAAAGGTTTAACTTGAACCAGGTTGCAGAGGAGTCCCATGATGTGGCTTAATTAACAAGATGATCGTAAAAACATGAAGGCACGAGAGGCTGCAGATGTTACAATTTGGAGCAAGAAGAAGAGATACTGGAGGAACTTAGCGGGTAAGGCAACATCTGTGGATGGAAATAAACAGTTAACATTTGAGGTTGAGATCTTTCACCCATTCTGAAAGACAGAGGGGAGATTGCTAGCTAGGTGAGACCAAGAGCTAGAGCAAGAGCTGGCAAATGATTAGTTATCCAAGGTGAGGAGGTCTGATTGGCTGACAGCTGTGGGGGAAAGTGGGAATAGAGATAGAAGCTGGTGGGGACAAAAGGCTGCAGCTGTAAGAGCTTGTAAGAGTTAACAAACTGACCAGGTGGAGATTTCTTCATCTTTTCTTTGGGACTTCCATATGTTCTCATAGAAACAAACTGATTATAGTATCATGGGTTTGTTTTATGACCAGCATTTAAGAGAAAACACAGAAATACTCAGCAGGTCAGGAAGTATCTGAAGAGAAAGGAAAATAATTGATGTCTCAGATCAATAAATCAGCCATGATGGAATGGTGGAACAGATGCAATGGGCCAAATGGCTTAATTCTGCTCCTATGTCTTATGGTCTTATGATCTTTCATCAGAACAGTCAGGTGAAAGATCATCAGTTTGGCTCACAATTCCTCAGTCCCAATCAATGATAGTGCTGCTGATACCCCTCTCATTCCAAATCTTGTCCCATCCCAGGATTTTGTCCTGAAATTCCAAACCGCTAACCTCACTAAGCATCAGTGAAGGAAACACCTTACAGTATAGAAGGAAAAAGACAACAAGAGGAACCTGATGTCTTGATCTCCAGATGCTTCTCAATTTCACTGGCCTGGTAGGGGTATGGAAGGCCAAGATCTGGGTGCAGGTAGATGAACTAGATGGGCCAAAGGGCCTTTTTCTGTGCTGTAGTATTCTATGGCTCTATGATGACTCTACATCCAATTATCTTAAATTGCTGAAGTGGAATTTGGGATTGGAGTAATGCCAGTCAGTAAATGGTGGTGGGTTTAGCTCTGAAGGAAAATGTACCAATTGAATAGATTGAGCTTTGTTCTTTCATTCCTACATATTGCCACCACATTTCTACCGTTTAAGTAAGAATTATTGAAGAGGTCATATTCTCCAATAGATAAATGTCAAGCTCACTAGCATTGCAAGATATGCTTCAGGTATCAGAAGTAACGATTGCTCTGTAATTGTGAGGATTTATTTGAGAGTTAACTAGACAAGCAGTCCCACCGTTAAGGAATCCGGAACTTGAGGGTACGGTTTTAAGGCAAGAGAAGAGTTTTATTAGGAACCTTGTCACCCAGAGCGTAATGGAATGTGCTACCGGAGGAAGTAATTGGGGCAGGTATTTTAACAATGTTTAAAAGACATCTGCACAGGTAGATGAACAGGAAATGTTTAAGGGGACATGGGGCAAACTTGGGCAAATGGCACTAGCATCTTTTAGTTGGCATGGATGTGTTTAACTGAAAGCCTTTTTGCACGATGTACCATGATGAAACTACCTCACAGTGAGGTAGAGATAAAATGGATAGCTTGTCTTCAGCAGCATCAGAAGCACATACTCAAACAAAAAATACACACATTAGCTGTATATAAATTATACAAGACAATGAAGAGAATGACTGTACACAACAAGATGTTAGTGTGAAAAACACATCCTGTATTAGAATATTGTGATGATTGATATCACTGGATGAATAGTCTCCAAAGACAAGCACTGCAAATGGAGCAACACACACAAAATTTTGGAGGAACTCAACAGGCCAGGCAGCATCTACGGAAAAAAGTACAGTCGACATTTCGGGCTGAAACCCTTCAGCAGGACTGGAGAAAAAAAAAGGTGGGAAGTAGATTTGAAAGGTGGGGAGGGGCACTGTAAATAGATATGTCTCGTTTGTATTCACTACAAGGAAAGACATTGCATTTGGAGAAGTCGGAGGGGTGGGATGGAGGGTGGAGTTGGAGGCAGCAAAATTCTAGATCAATTTAAGTCAGGAAAGGAGAAATCTTAAATGTTTAAGATTTGAAGTTGGGTCAGACTTTTTCCCAGGATGGAAATAACGAATATGAGGGAGCATAACTTTAAGGTGGTTGGAGGAAAGCATGGGGGGGATGTCAGAGGTAGCTTTTTATTGTGGGTGTGTGAAATGTACTGTCATGGGCGTTGGCAGAGGAAGGTATATTAGGGACATTTAGGAGACTCTTAGACAGGCACGTGGATGAAAGAAAAGTGGATGTGAACATAGGCAGGAAGGGTTAGATTGATCCTAGTGTAGGTTAAAATGTCAGCACAACATTGTTGGCTGAAGGGCCTATACTAGGCTATACATTCTATGTTCAATGAATCCCTGGGGTTTTCGGAGATGTATCCCTGCCTGGAATGCGAAGAAAGCAAAGAGAGAGCTGGAGGTTTTAAACACATTTTTGAATCTTCTCTGGGCAGTGCAAAGGTGTCAGATGACTGGAGTACAGCAAATACATTACCTTTAATCAAAAGGGGCATTAGGGACAAAACAAGCAAAGACAGATGATGTAAACTGAAGATAAGGAGTAAGAGATCTAGAGGGGATATGTGGAGAGTAAATTCACCCAGAGAGTTGTTGGAAACTGGAACAGAATGCCTGAGAGAGCGGGGAGGGTGGGTGTCAGTGGAGGCAGGTGGAAGTTCTAAGTTCAAAGTAAATTAATTATTATAAAATACGTCATCATATGTATATGTCATCATATACTACCCTGAGATTCATTTTTTTGCAGACATTAAATAAGCGAATAAATGATACTGAGAATATGAATTCTCCATATTCTCACAACAGTTAAGAATTTGGATGAGCACATGGGTCACCATGGCACTGAAGGCTGCGGTGTTGAGTGGAAATCGGATTAATCTGAATAGATACTGAATAGTTGGCATGGATAAGGTAGTTTAATGGCCTGTTTCTCTTCTGTAAGACCCGATGATTCTGTGATTATGACAGGTGAAATGGCTTACATTAGTGGGGTCCTAGTCCAACATGCTTCTTTGAAGACTAAGTCATCTTCGGAGTTCCTCGGTTAAAATCAATTTCTTTTTTCAGATGGCACCGAGCTGTGGTCTCCGTTAAGGTCACTGCTCAGACTTCGTTGATTGTTAGATTTGTAGGGGTAGTTTTGGGAACAGAGAAGGGAGGTAGTGGGTCAGGTTAGGGTTTAGAAACAGGAATGTGGGGAAATTAGAGGTCAGACTGGAGTCTAAGCCTCCAATCCTGCATTTGAAGTCCAATGATACAGATGTAGGACATCTATTGATGGATGTTGGGTGGGTAGACTAACATGGACGAGGGATCATAATATACCCAGGGTCAGTGAGTTGCCGATGGGTTCCAGAGAGGAAGTTCTGTTCTGGCAGGAGGAACAAAGTCCAATGACCGCCCCGCACCCCCCCCCCCGTATGCAAATTGGTGAGAGTGGAGTACAGGGTCTATTGTTCGATGTTCAGAATCCCGGGGTCGATGCCGATGATTGAGGCTCAAGAGTCGATTGGAAGTCCAGAAGTCGAGTGCCAATGGTCGCAGCCCCAGAATCTGTGAATCTCTAAGAGTCAACTGGGGAAATTGAAGCCCCTCTGCAAGTCCGAGTCTGCTGGAGACTGGAGGCTGAAGATGGCCTGTTCTGCAGTTGGAGGACTGCGTAAGTACAGTACGTGGGTGAGTGAGATGCAGGGAGGAGCAGTACTTGCTTTGCTGTTGTCGTTTTGTCACTTGTTGTGTTTTGAGGTGTTATGCCGAGCATTGTGAGCACGCTATGTTGCCGCCAGAATGTGTGGCAACACTGGTGGGCTGCCCCCAGCACACACTTGGGTGTGTTGGTTGTTAACGCAAATCACATATTTCATTGTATGTTTTATATATAAATAAATCTGAATCTTGAATCTTGAATCTGTAGTGCAGGAGGATTTCTCTGAGAACAATGTTTATTGATGTGATCGAAATGGAGGCAGGAACTACATCTAAGCATAAGACCATAAGACATAGGATGTGAATTAGGCCATTTGGCCCATTGAGCCTGTTCCATCACTCCATTACGGCTGATTTATTATCCTTCTAAATCCCATTCTCCTGCTTTCTCCCCATAACCTTTGACACCCTCACTAATCAAGAATTTATTAACCTCCACTTTAAATATACCCAAACTGCTGACTATGGCAATGAATTCCACTGATTCACTATCCTTATATCCTAAAGGCATGTCCTTGTATTCTGAGTTTGTGCCTTCTGGTCCTAGACTCCTCCATATAGGAAATATCTTATCCATGTCCACTCCATCCAGTCCTTTCAATATACTGCGTCCAGTGCTCCCGATGTGGCCTTGTATATATTGGCGAGACCCGACGCAGACTGGGAGACCGCTTTGCTGAACATCTACGCTCTGTCCGCCAGAGAAGGCAGGATCTCCCAGTGGCCACACATTTTAATTCCACACCCCATTCCCATTCTGACATGTCTATCCACGGCCTCCTCTACTGTAAAGATGAAGCCACACTCAGGTTGGAGGAACAACACCTTACATTCCGTCTGGGTAGCCTCCAACCTGATGGCATGAACATCGACTTCTCTAACTTCCGCTAAGGCCCCACCTCCCCCTCGTACCCATCTGTTACTTATTTTTATGCACACATTCTTTCTCTCACTCTCCTTTTTCTCCCTCTGTCCCTCTGAATATACCTCTTGCCCATCCTCTGGGTTCCCCCCCCTTGTCTTTCTTCCTGGACCTCCTGTCCCATGATCCTCTCGTATCCCCTTTTGCCAATCACCTGTCCAGCTCTTGGCTCCATCCCTCCCCCTCCTGTCTTCTCCTATCATTTTGGATCTCCCCCTACCCCTCCAACTTTCAAATCCCTTACTCACTCTTCCTTCAGTTAGTCCTGACGAAGGGTCTCGGCCTGAAACGTCGACTGCACCTCTTCCTACAGATGCTGCCTGGCCTGCTGCGTTCACCAGCAACTTTGATGTGTGTTGCTTTCAATATTTGATAGGTTTCATTGTGTTCCCCCTTATTTTTCTGAATTCTACCTGAGGTCTTGATGCATCAACCAAGGGAAAATGACAAGGAAGGAAGTCAAGCAGTGGATGGAGTAACTGAGCTGGATTCTTTTAGCTGTTGTACAACTACAGATAGACATTTTTGGAAGAACGGGTCAATGTAAGTCATAAAACACTGGGATTTTACAAGTTCACATTTCATCACAAAACTAATTGTTGTTGTGTGACTGCATTTGACATTTCCACTTTGTTTTTCCAAACAGCTGCAGAAGAGCAAGTAAACCCTGTAGTTAAACAGATTCGAGCCGAAGTGACAACAGATTATTAACACTGAGTTTTGCACAATAAGGTTATTGTGCGGAGTGAAATCGGCAACAAAAGGCACAGGCATTGTGAACTGAAATGGATCCAACGCAGAGCAGCTGTTAGGTCAGAGCAGCAACCTCTGCAATGTCAAACCTGCACAGTCACTACCCAGCTAACAGGAGTCACCTGTCACTCATTTCCAGCTCATCACCTGCAGCCTATTTAAACCCAGCTCTCACCCATGATCCTTATTCACCCATTCGAACCAGCCAGCCTCAACCAATATCTCCAGCCTTCAGTTATCCTGATACCTTGTCGTGTTAAGAATCTGTTTTGTAGCCCCTTGTAGCTTATTGTTTGGAAGTTTATCATTAAGATTATCTCTCTGCTGCCTTGTGTTTGGGGCAAACCTCATTTACTTTTCCTAACAGGATGAGTGAACCAGCGATTGACCCAGCAGAGTCTGCTTGCCTAAAGGAAGTTGGCTATCGACATGAGCACACAGTTCAGAAGCACAGGAGACTATTGACCATCCGCTCGCTGCATTCAACCAATGTTCCACCTCGATACAGCAACCCCACGCCGGTTAACCTCCTCCCTCAGAGCCCGATGCCAGAGCCTGAACTCTTCAATGGATGCCCTGTGACGGGAGCCTAGGCAAGGATGGTAAAGACCCAAGTGCTGGGGTATCCGTGAACAGAATCAAGACTGAGACAAAAACAGGGCTCCAAGCTAAATGCTAGGGCAGAATCCAAAGTAGAGCTGATGATCGAGCCCCAAACCTCAGTTCAGGTGCTCTTTAAGTATTAAAATCCTGACACCAAAACATGGCCTGATATTTAAATGGGCCCTGCCAGCTATCTGTACACCGGAGAGACAGAGTGTCTAAACCTCAGAAGCTGGCGCAGTCAAGGGTATATTGTAATGTCCCCAACCCGCTGTCACAACTTCCTGTCTCAGTGCATCTTACACTTTGAGCTCTGTATGTTATGGACAGAGCTAAGATTGACTTTGTTACTTATCTTTTGACGCAGCAAGCTCTGACCTGGGCTGACGGTAAATGGGGCAATAAAACCGCCATTTGCAAAAATTATGAGGAATTCGCCACTGAGATGTGCTGAGTTTTTGACCATACGGAAAGTGGAAGGGGGGCAGTGGATCAGATACTTCACCTATGTCAAAACTTGTGCTCGGTTCTGGATTCCACTGTGGAATTCAGGATGCATGCAGCAGAGTGCGGCTGGAATGCAGAGGTGCTGCTGTCCCATTACTATCGCGGCCTTTTGGAGCGCTTGAAAGATGAGCTGTCTGCTCAGGGGATGCCCACTGACCTCAAGACCCTCATCATTCTGTCCCTCTGAACGAACAAGTGTCTTTTGGAGTGGCCCACCAGACCATCTGCCAGACTCCCATTTTCACTCCCAGAACCATTTCAGGCTGCAGGACCTTCACCATGAATGCCTCCAGAACACATGCAGTTGGAAAGAGGGCTCCCTCGACACTGTCAACCTGTGTTCTTTTTTGCGGAGCTGCCGATCACCCACACATCAAATGCCCACTGTGTCCAGGAAAACAGCATCGCCAGGTAGGGGGAAGAGCCGTCTATTTGGTAATCCTCTCCTGGCCCCCCGTTCCAGCACCATAGCCTGACACTCTCTGTCTGCCCTTCTCCACACCCCGACGGCTCTACGCACACAGGAGACTCTGGTGGATTCCAGCACAGCAGGCAGATTTCTAGGTCAGAATTTGTGTGTGCAGCTTGGACTGTCTACTGAACCTCCCTCAACCTGTTTGCATCCCTTGGGGTCTGGGATGATGAGAGTGTGCACACAACCTGTGCACATGAGCATGGGAAAGCACCGCGAGGTCCACCAACTCCTCCTTATAGACTCATCCAACACTCCTCTTGTACTGGGTTACTCCCAACTCTCCACTCACCACCCGTACTTCGTCTGGTCATCCGGTGCACTTCTGAGTTGGGGACCCGCCTGCTGGACCGCTTGCCTGCAACCTCAGCTGAGTTCACCTCGCAAATCTGTGGAGACGGAGGAACCCTCAACCTCACCAAACTCCCACAGGGATACCACAACCTACCCGTCACCTTCAGCAAAAGGAAAGCCAGCACCCTGCTGCCCTGCTGCTTCACTGACCACACGACTGTGTGATCAACCTCCTCTTGAGCACCATCCTCCCCCAAGCTCATCTGTTCTCCCTCTCCCCTCTTGAGGCGCAAGCCATGAATGACCATAACACAACAGAACAGCTTCATATGATGACACCAGACCCCAGCTGGTGCAGGGTTCTTCTTTGTCAAGAAAAAAGATGGGGGGTCTTCATTCCTGCCTTGACTATCGTGGACTCAACAAGATCACCATTAAGAACTGCTACCTTCTCCTCCTAATGGGCAGAGCCTTCAAAACACTCAGTGGGGCTCAGAACTTTACCAAAACGTGTACAGCCTGATCTTCATCCAAGGGGGATAAGTGGAAGACAGCATTCATAACATCCACTGGCCACTATGAATACTTGCTGATGCCTTGCAGACTTTCCAACAGTCCAGCCGTTTTCCAAGGCTTCAGCAACAGGATCCTCTGAGACACGTTATAGATCTGTTCATCTCCCTTGGCGACATCCTCATCTTCTCAAATGACCCCTAAGCCCACTTCTGTCACGTCTGTTCAGTCCTTCAGTGTGTCCATGAAAACCAACTGTACTTCAGGTTGGAAAAATGCCAGTTTCACACCCAAGTCATTTCTTTCCTGGGTTACGTCCTTTCACTCCAAGGCATAACCATGGTTCCAGAGAAAGTGCACACTGTTGTTGAATGGTCACGACTGCGCTCCCTCGAATAGCTGCAGAATTTTTTGGGCTTCTCCAACTTCTACCACTGTTGCATTAAAAACTACAGCCAAATTCCTCCTCCTCTCACGTTCCTACCAAGTCACCCATCCCATGCCACAAACTACGCTTTCAAGGAGCTCAAGAGATGCTTTAGTACAGCTCCCATCTTCTGCCATCCAAACTCCTCCAGACTTCCTGCGCTAGAAGTGGGTGGACCAGATATGGGCAACGGGGGGCATACTCTAGCAGCAATGATGACCGGATGGGAAGACACACCTTTGTGCCTTCTTCTTGTGCAAGTTCAGCTCTACACAGTGTCGTTATGGAGTAGGAGGCAGGGAGCTTCAATGGGCCTTGGAGCAATTGAGGCATTGGCTGATGGGAAACATTGAGCCATTCCTGATCTGGACTGATCACCAGAATCTCATGTCCATACAACAGACCCACCAATTCAACCTATGTCAGGCTTTCTGGGTCCTCTTCTTTGGGCAATTCAACTTCACCTTCTCCTACTGACCCAGCTCCAAAAACATGAAGATGGATGCTCTGTCACGACAGCTCAATCCAGATGAAACAGAGGTCGACCCTGAGCCCATCACCCTTTCTGCCCATATCCTTCTCCAGAGGTCTGGGACCTTGAGACCCAGATCGGCCAGGCCCTACAGCATGAGCCTGCTCTGGCCGACACACCAGACAACATGCTGGTGGCCGTGTGCTCTGCGATACTCAGTGGGTCCACACCTCATCACTCTCTGTCATCCGGGTGCATGACAGACTCTGGATTTTCTGCAGCGTTGGTTCTGGTCACCCACCATGACTTCAGATGTACATCAGTTCATCACCGCCTGCCCGCAACGTGCCCAGTCTAATTCCTCCAACCAGTATCCTTTTGGGTTCCTGCGGCCCTTGTCATTCCCTCGACACCCATGGTTCCACATTGCTAAGGATTTAATCACAGGTTTACCACTTTCTGATGAGGCCATGGTGATCATCACAGCAGTGGACTGGTTCTCCAAGGCAACCCACTTCATTGCTCTCCCTTAGCCTCAGCTGGCTGCTGTGACAGCACACCAGGTTCTCCAAAATGTAGTTTGCTTCCATGGATTCCCCAGAACGTTGTGTCGGACTGAGGCCCACAATTCATCTTCTGCTTCTGGCGAGCCTTCCGCTACCTCCTCCACACATCAGCGAGTTTGTTCTCTGGCTATTATCTGCAGACCAATGCATAGTCAGAAAGAGCCAATCAACAAGTGGAGAAGTTTCTATGATGCTTCCCCGCCCATGGAAGAACTATCTGCTATGGACTGAGCTACTCAAAACCTACACGCTTCCTCTGCCATGGGTATGTCACCTTTTGGAGTGCTTCATGGCTACCAACACCCATTGTTCCTCCAGGAGGAACCAGCAGTGGAGGTCCTGGCCATCAGGGCCCTGGTTCCTGCTGCTGGAATGCCTGAAAGAGAGCATGGAGAGGCTTCCTAGAGACCAACCGCACCTACTAAAGCCAGGCCAACTACCAGCGGCGCTCAGCCTGACTACTCCAGCTTAGGGACCAAGTCTGGCTGTCCACCCAACATCTGCCCCTGCACACCATCTCCTGTAAGCTCTCATCCCTGTTCGTGCAACTTAGACAGCCATCTTGGTCAATGTCTCCCATCCACTACATAATGTACTGGGTGGGCACAGGAGTACATTCAGCCAGAGACTCATTCCACCGAGATGCAACACAGAGCATCATAGGAAGTCATTCCTGCCTGTGGCCATCAAACTTTACAACTCTTCCTTTGGAGGGTCAGACACCCTGAGCCAATAGGCCGGTCCTGGACTTATTTCATAATTTACTGGCATAATTTACATATTACTATTTAATTATTTATGGTTCTATTACTATTTATTATTTATAGTGCAACTGTAACGAAAACCAGTTTCCTCCGGGATCAATAAAGTATGACTATGACTATGACTCTCGTCCCTGTTACTTCGTCCCATCAAAATTACCTTGAGCATCAATCCAGTCTCTTACCGTCTCCAGCTGCCATCATCCCTTAGGATCTCACCTACTTTCCACGTGTCCTGTCTCAAACTCATTGTCCATGGACAACTGAACCCATCTGATCTGCAGCTCCGGAACCTAGGATGGTGGAAGGTGGTCTAATGTACATGGCTTGCCGGTTAATGAATTCACAACATTGAAAATGCTGTGTATGCTACCTGGTCGCCTGGGAACAGTATGGCCTGGAGAAGAGGTCTTGGGTGCCATCAATTTCATCCCTAGCTTTCAGAGCAATATTTCTATTTTATATTTTATTATTATTTACAGATACAGCATGGCAACAGGCCCTCGCAGGACAATGAGACAACACCACCCTTTTACACACAAGCGACCTACAACCTCATATATTTTTGGATTGTGTGAAGAAAAAGAGCATACTGAAGAAAGCTACATAGTTAAGGGGGGACATAGAAACTCCTTACAGACAGCAGCAGAATTGAACCTGGGTCACTGGTACTGAAATAGTGTTACTCTAATTGCAACTCGATTTTGCTCTCCTATCTGAATCCTTCTTAAATATATAATGATTTGTCTTTAACTGGGATCTGCAGTAGGAAATTCCAGAGATTCACTGCTCTCTAGGAGAAGAAATTTCTTTTCATCTCACTCTTAACTGGCTTGCCCTCCATCCTTAGATTATAATCTCCCCTCCTAATGGGTCTGCCCTTCCTCCAATTAACCTGTCTTATACTGTTGAGATTTCATTGCTCCCTGCAAGGGTACTCCCACAGCATTTAAGGAACACTTGAATTATTGAAGTATGCACACTAAGAGCTGGTAAAAAAAAAGAATAGGATATATGGTGCTGTAGTGGGCCAAGTGGCCTGTATCTGTGTTTTGCACACTGAACGGTAAAGAGTTTTTTTCTCATACAAACGAGAAAAATAAACTCCAAAGATTGGCAGCAAGTAAGCATCATAAAAAGTGCAATATTTCAGAAATTTGGATCTGAAACAATTATGTTTGAATCTACGTTCAAAAGACAAATAGTTATATCTTTAACTGATGCAGAACAATAAAATACTAATAATAATAATTTGGCACAGACTAGATGGGATGTAGGGCCTGTGTCAGTGTTGTGGTGCTCTAAGACCCTAGGACCCTCAGAGGTTAATTGCTACAGTCCAGTCATCCACTCCCAGCACACAAAAATCACTTGGATCTTTCAAGCCAAAGCATTTCTTCGCTTCTTAACATCTTAACAACCAAGGACTATTTAAGGTCAGTAATGATATTTGGAACCAAATGAGAAATTGCTAATTCTAAGTGGTGGATTTCTGTTGTTGGATCAGTTGTGCATCCTCCCAGAATATTACAACATCCCTGGCTCAAAATGAGTACTGAAAGTTTGAAAAAACAGTGATGGCCCAGTAAATACCTAACCAGTGCACTACGATACGGTACGGCACAGTAACATAGCAGTTAGCGTAAAGCTTCACAGCATCAGCAATTGGAGAATCAAGTTCAATTGCCATGCCCTCTGTAATAAACCTGTACATTCTCACTGTGACTGTGAGTTTCCTCCGGGTGTTTTGGTTTCCTCCCACGTTCCAAATAAAAAGACATATGGATTAGGGTTCGTAAGTTGTGGGCATGCTATATTGGCGCTGGGAGCATGGCAACACTTCCAGGCTGTTTGAGCAAATGATGCACTTCACTGTATGATCTGATGTGACAAATAAAACTAATCTTTGAATATTGAGGGTTTGCCTGCAGGTCTGGCTGATATACTCATTGAGAGAATACCAGGTTAAGAGCCAATACAGTAAATTAGCATCCGATAAACCAGATGATCCAAACAATTCCATCCAAGGTGATCATGAAGTGGCACTTTCAACACCCAGTTTAAGGTGAAGCGGTCGACGGTACTCTGAAGGGACACTGTTCAATGATCAAGGGTGAAGGATCAACTTTATTCGCCATTTACATTTATATATATCAGGAATTTCCTGTGATGTGTTGGGGTGACGTGAAACAAAAAATCAAAAACATTCAACAATTAAACGGAATGAAGAATTATATTAAAATAACATTCGAGGTTAAAGTGCAGGGATGGAGTACGTGTGCATGATTGTAAACAGCATTATTAAAAGTGGTTTAAAGTGCTTACAGTGCAGTGCAGTGACTGAGGCAATAGATAGAGGTGGGTGGGCAGCTAACTAGAATCGTCAATCAGATTAACTGCCTGGGGAAATGATTCTTTAAGATAATATGAAACCTATTATAAGCATTTGATCCTCAGTCTCTCATAATTGATTACAATGATCATATTATCACTCCTTCTTTTGCTAACCCACTGTTCTCTTACACTTCAATCAAAGTGTGTTATAGTTGTTGAAAAGCAATGTGATACTTCTGTACTTGGCATATCATGAGAAACCTGGACTGAAGAAATTGTGTCATTTCTGGGCCCAGCCCACACATTATTGGTGTTCACTACTGTAGTACAATGTTAGCTAGTACAATTCCCATACTCTAATCACACAGTGATGCAATTCTTGTGAATTAGCTTTCAGCAGCGGCCAGCTTGGGGGTTGGAAGCCTGAGAAGGTGTAACTTACTCAGGTTCACCCAATGAATAGGAAAAGACAGTGATTTAACTTCTGGTAAGATGGCAACGTGTGCGAGTGCAGTAGCTTCTCGGGGGTTGAGCAAAGGTCTCATGTTGCATGGTGGGATTTAAACTAAAGGTGCAAGGGAATGGGAACCAGAGTGCCAGAACAGTTAGTGGAGGGGTTGTTAAGACAGATGTTGTTAAGACTTCAGTCAAAGTCAGGAATCAAAAGGTTGAGCATGGTGCTACTAGAGGCCTGAGCTGCATATATTTCAATGCAAGAAGTATCGTAGGAAAGGCAGATGAGTTCAGGGCATGGATCCACACCTGGACTTATGATATTGTAGCCATTAGTGAGGCTTGGTTGCAGTAGCAGGACTGGCAGCTCAATATTCTGAGGTTCCATTGTTTTAGACGTGACAGACCAGGAGTGATGAAAAAGAGAGGGGCAGTGTCACTAGGCAAAGAAAATGTCATGGCAGTACTCAGACTGGAGAACATTGTGGTGGAATTGGGAAATAAGACAGATATGACTATGTTAATGGGTTTATACTGCAAACCACCAACAGGCTAGATTTAGAGAAGCAAATTTGTTGAGAAATCACAGACTATTGCAAGAGACATAAGGATGTTATAGTGGGAGACTTTGACTTTCCACATATTGACTGGGACTCCCACAGTGTAAAACGGACTAGATGGATAGAGTTTGTTAAATGTGTTCAGGGAAGTTTTCTTGATCAGTGCATAGAAGTCCCAACAAGAGAGTGTGCAATACTTGTTCTGCTTTTAGTTAATGAGACAGGGCATGTGACTGAATTTTGCTTAGGGGAGCACTTTGCATCAAATGACTACAGTGTCATTAGTTTCAAGGTAAATATGCAAAAGATAGGTCTGGTCTGTGGGTAGAGATTCCAAATTGGAGAAAGGCCAATTTTGATGGTAACAGAAAGGATCTAGCAAGTGTGAATTGAGACAGGCTGTTTTCTGGCAAAGGTGTACTTGGTAAGTGGGAGGCCTTCAAATTTGAAATTTTGGGAGTACAAAGCTTGTCTGTGCCTGTCAGAATAAAAGGAAAAGATAACAGATGAAGGGAACCTTGGTTTTCAAGAGATATTGAGGCCCTGGTTAAGAAAAAAAAGGCAGTGTTCCGCAGGTATAGACTGCTAAAGAAAAAAATGAGGTGCTTATGGTGTATAAGAAATGCAAGAGAACACTTAAGAAATAAATCAGGAGGACTAAAATAAGCCTTGAAGTTACTCTAGCAGACAAGGTGAAAGAGAATCCCAAGTGTTTCTACAGATATATTAAGAGTAAAACGATTGCAAGGGACAAAATTGACCTCTGAAAGATCGGAATGGTAATCCATGTGTGGAGCCAAAAAAGTTGGAGGAGATCCTAAATGCAGTTTTCTCATCTGTATTTTCTTAGAACATGGACACAGAGTCTATAGAAATGAGGCAAAACTGCCTCAAGTTCATGGTCTCTATACAGATTACAGAGGAGGAGGTGTTTGCTGATCTGAGGCAAATTAGAGTGAGAAGGCCCACGGCCTGACAAGGTGTTCCCTCGGACCATACAGGAGGCAAGTACAGAAATTGCTGGGGCTCTAGCAAAGATACTTAAATCACCATTAGCAACAGATGAGGTACCAGAGGACTGGAGGATAGCCAATGTTGTTCTGCTGTTTAACAAAGGCTCTAAAAATAAACCAGGAAATTATAGGCTGGTGAGCCTGACATTAGTAGTGGATAAGTTGTTGGAAGGTATTAAGGAACCGGATATATGAGTATTTGGATAGGCATGGACTGATTAAGGATAGTCAGCATGGCTTTGTGCATGGTAGGCCATGCTTTAGAGTTTTTCTGAGGAAGTTACCAGGAAAAATGATGAAGGCAAGGCAGTGGATATTATCTATATGGACTTTAGTAAGGTGTTTGACAAGGTCCTACGTGGGAGGTTGGTCAAGAAAGTTGAGTCGCTCAGTATTCAAGATGAGGTAGTAAGTTGGAATAGATATTGACAGTGCGGGAGAAGCCAAAGAGTGGTGGTAGATGGTTGTCAATCAGACTGGAGCTCTGTGACTAGTGGAGTGCTAGATCAGTGTTGGGTTCATTTGGTGCATGACAAATTGTACTATGCAATGACAATAAAGATATTTCATTTCATTTCATATATATCAATGTTCTGGATGACAATGTGGTTAACTGGATCAGAAAATTTGAGGATGAAATGAAGATTAGGGGTGCAGTGGAGACTACTATGTCTTACAGTGGGATCTGGACTAGCTGGAAAAATGGGCTGAAAATGGTAGTTGGAATTTTATGCAGACAAGTGTGAAGTGTTGCACTTCGGTTGGATCAACCAGTGTCGGTCTTGCACAATGAATGATAGGGCACTGAGGTGCGGTAGAACAAAGGGATCTGGAAATGCAGATCCTTAATTCATTGAAAGTGGTGTCACAGACTGACAAGGTCGTAAATAAAGATTTTGGCACATTGGCTTTCATAAATCAAATTATTGAGTACAGGAGATGTAATGTTACATTGAGGTTGTATAAGAGATTGGTGATGCCTCATTTGGAGCATTGTGTGCAGTTTTAGTTATCTATCTCCAGGAAAAATGTAAATAAGGTTGAAAGAGTACAGAGAAAATTTACAAGGGTGTTGTTGTGTTTGGAGGTCCTGAGTTATATGGAAATATTAAATGGGTTAAGACTTTATCAGAATCAGAATCAGGTTTAAGATCACTAGCGTATGTCATGAAATTAATTAATTTTATGGCAGCAATACAATGAATTATATGTTAAATAAATATAAAGATAAAAGTTACTAAATTACAGCAAGTATATATGTGCCTATGAAATAGTTAAGTTAATAAATAAGTAGTGCAAAAAAAACCCTGAAATAATAAGTCGTAAGATTGTGCTCACGTGTTCAAAGTCCATTTAGAAATTGGATGGCAGAGGGTAAGAAGCTGTTCCTGAATTGCTGAGTGTGTGCCTTCAGGCTTCTGTACCTCCTTCCAAATGGTAACAATGAGAAGGAGGCATCTCCTGTGTGGCTAGTCCTTGGAACATAAAAAATTGAGAGAAGACTTGATAGAGGTATACAAAATTATGAGGCGTATAGATAGGGTAAATGCAAGCAGGCTGTTTCCACTGAGGCTGGGTGGGACTACAACTAGAGATCATGGATTAAGGCTGAAAGATGAAAATTTAAAAGGAATGTGAGGGGAAACTTCTTCACTCAGAGGGTCATGAGAGTGTTGAATGGGCTGTCAGTGTCAGTGCTGCATGCGAGCTCGATTTCAATTCTTAAAAGAAGTTTGGGTAGTTACATGGATGGTAGGGTATGGAGGGTTATGGTCCAGGTCCAGGTTGACGGGAGTAGGTAGTTTAAATGGGTCAGTATGGACTAGATGGGCCAAAGAACCTATTTATGTTTTGTACTTCTCTATGACTCTGACTCTATCGTATGTCATTCAATGGGTAAAATTCAGAATCTGCCCTCTGGAGTGGTTTTGACTGCATTTCTCTACCTCATGGCCCAACTGAGACTTTGCTGCCCCACTTTATGTACCTTCAGGCAGAAAGTCAGATGTTCCCTGAGATATGATGATGCCATAACTTTTCCCTTTATTGATGTCAACACTTGAGGTTGCACTTAAATAATAGGAGATTGGCTGTTGTTGTTATCCCATCCCATTTCGACCAAATGAAAAAGAAGTGTGGACAGAAAAGTGTGGAGTATCTAAAATAATGATTTATACCAGCACCAAGGATCCAACAGCAGACAACGTATCTGTTGTCTGAAAAAGTTTTTCAAATGACCACAATGAAACATCTAGGCTCTTTGAACATTTGAAGAGAATACACTCTGTAAAAGCAAACAAAAACTTTGCTAATTTCAGTCACTTTGTGAAACTTTCAGAAATGGAAAACACTTCAAAACACATTTGGCAGCACTTTACAACAAAACAGTAATGGTTTGTGTACTTTATGCAACATTTCATCGCTCCTTGCCCAGTCTGGAAGGTCATATACATTTGAACAAGAATTGATTCTGCCAACGGTAAGGGAGGTTCTGAGTACAGTTTTGCATGAGTCACCTGACCAAATAGTTAAAGTGATCTTGATTAGCAACAATTGTTTCCACAGACGAATAGATGGAATATCTGAGAATGTAGAAGAGGCACATTGTGCAACGTACCTAGGACAGCAGAATTTATTCGGCAGTTGGATGAGTCAACTTTGCCAGGCAACAAATCTTTGCTTCTTGGTTATGTTTGCTTTATAAAAGATGAAAGCATGGTTCAAGAGTTCTTTTTTTGTAAGGAGACTAGACAATTACAAAGTGGAAGCCAATATTTAGGGTTGTTAAGCAATTTTTCAAAGAGAAGGACACTCTGCTCACTAAAATTCTGCTTATGCAACAGATGAGGCAACACCATGTGAACATGAGGTGATTGTTTTCTTGAAAAAGCTGTATCTAACGTATCTACTGTGCACTATGTACTTCACAGACAACGACTTGGAACAAAATACCTCAGTGATTGGCTGCACAAATCATTAAATATTGTTACCAATAAAGCAGTAAATGAAATAATGTCTCATACTCTCAATTCTATTTGAGAGCATTGTATTGAGAATGATGAACAGTCTGAACACATTCTGTTGCACGCATAAGTCAGATGGCTCTCAAAAGGAAACAGCCTGAGGTGCTTTTATACACTTATTGAAACTATGATAAAATTCTTTGAAGACTCAAACGCTTCTTACAGTAATCAACTCAAGTAAATTATGTACGACACTGCTTATTTGTCAATTATTCACAAAGTTTAATTAAATCAATTTTCAATTGCAAGGAAATTATGTGAATCTTATCAAAGTCTGATCAGTCAACTGCACATTTCTGTCCAAGTTAACCATATTTAAATGAAACATTGGCCGTCACGACCTCTGATCTTCTCTGAGTTGGAAGAGAAAGAAATAATATCAGATGATGATCATCAAGTACTGAACTCACCTGAGTGAGCTGAATGAAGACATAACACAGAGATTTCAGGATCAATTCATAATCCAAATTCCAGATTGGGTAATAAATCCATTCCTGAACACTTGTAATGAGGAATTAACAGGAAGGATGTGGGAAAAAACTGATCTCGCTACAAAATGACTCAGAGCCGAAGTCGAGATTCACAAAATCATATCAAGATATTTGATTGCAAAAGGAAATCTCTGAATGCTGTCCAGCACTGTGAAGAAAGGTCAAGATGTTTTTTATTGCCTTTCCAATATCATATCTAGTGGAGTGTGGTTTCAGTGCAGTCGCCCAACTTCTTTCAAAGCAATGAAACAGACTGCAAGTTACTGAACGCAGGGATCTGAGACTCCTTCTGAGTAATATTCAGCCTGATGATGTGAAGCCGCTATTAGTGCACCAAGCCCATCCATCTCATTGAAAAGTGTAAAGGCAATGAAGCAGTGCATAGTTGGACTACTAATGTACACTCTAAAATTGTCAATGAAAATTGTTTTTACTGTAATTAAATAATAAAGAAATAATGTTATTTGTAGTTTTAAATAGATTTGAATAATGTTTGCAATTATTTGTCATTGCTTTAAAATTGCAGTTCCTATTTTCTTTCATTTTATTGTTCTTCTTTGCGCCTTGAGGCACACTGGGTGGCAACTTCACCAATTTTTTAGCATTTGTTTTTTACAAGGCTGAATTACTAGCTCGACACTCAACCCTGTGTGGATGGAAAGCATGCAAGGAGCTGTCTGGATTTGAACCCTAGACCACGCTCCTCGAAGTCCTGTGTGGATGCCACTAAAACAATGACTGGCTTATTTTCCCTCTCTATACTTTGTAAATTAAAATTCTTTATAGCTTTTTATGTAATGGCCAGAAAGGGAGAGGAGGGCACTGGGGATGTGGTCTGGGAACTGTAAGGGGGCAATAAACCAAAAAAGTTTGGGAACCACTGGTTCAAAGTTTCAAAGGTTTATTTATTATCAAATCATGTATCCATAGACAACTCAGAAATTCGTCTTCTGCAGGTAGCCATGAAACAAATATAGAACATAAAAGTTGTTCAGAGCGAAACATCAAACTCACCCCTTCACCCCGCATAAAAAATAGCATCCCTGTCATCAACCCCACCAAAACCCCACTCCCCCCACACAACAAAATGGAAAAAGAACAGGCGATAAAATGCACAGAATGTAAAAACCATGTCTGAAAAAGTCCACAGTCCATAAACGCAATAGTCAGAACCGATATCACTGGCGTTCATCGAAAGAGAGAGGTACCGCACTAGGCAGAGATGTCTACCCGCCTGCCACCCAGCGATAGGCCACTCACTGATGCCTTCTCAGCAGCAATCAAAAGGAAGGCAGTCAGCACTGAGTTCTCACCTGCCTTCCGCATTCACCTCAATGTCTCAATCTTCCTCGATCCTTTAATTGGTGATTAACGGACACTATCAAACCAACTAGACTAACTATCAAGCATTAGTTTACAGATTAGAACATAGAATATAGAAGTTAAAGTAGCTAAATAGGTAAATTGGTTTATTATGGTCACATAATACAAGGTACAGTATAAACCTTTGTTCTGCATGCCATCCATACAGGTAACTTCATCTCATCAGTACATTAAGGTAATAAAAAGGAGAAGCAGCAACAGAATGCAAAATAAAGTGTTACAGTTGCAGAGAAAGTGCAGTGCAGGCAGACAATAATGGGTAAGGTCATGATAAGACAGATTTTCAGGTCAAGAGTACAAATTATTGTGCAAGAACAGAATAGGACATTTCCTTTGGCACATGATATTGTGTCAAACTAATTAAGTTATGTCACCTCAAGTTCATGTCCTCTGGCATTCAAAATTTTAACCATGGGAAAAAGATACTAGCTACCTACTCTGTCCATGTCATTCATAATTTTATAAACTTCTATCAGGTCACTCTTCAGTCTTTGCTTCTCCCGAGAAAACAACCCAAGCTTATCCAACCTCTCCTTATCGCACACGCCCTTTATCCAGGCAGCATCTAGCAAAACTCTTCTCCCCCTCTCCATTGCCTCCACATCCTTCTTATAATGGCGCAAGTAGAGTTCAATACAACACTCCAAATTTAGCCTAACCAGAGGTCTATAAAGCTGGAACATAACTCTTGAACTCATTGCCTCAACTACTGAAGGCAAGCATGCCATATACTTTAATTTATGAGATTATGCTAATCATGGGTAGAGTTAGTGAGTTGTGTCCATGGTATGTTAGCGCTGGAAGCATGGCAATAACTGCAGGCTGCCCCCAGCACCTTCTTGCGCTGTGTTGATTTTCGATGCAAGCAACACATTTCACTGTATGTTTTGCCTTTTCCATGTACCGTACATGTGACAAATAAGGCTAATCCCTTAATCCTTTATTCTCTCCGTATTCCCATCAATTCTCTCCCAGACTATACACACATTACAGTGACAATTCACATCCTAACCATTAAGTGGGGTGTGTGAGAAAACCACATACGCCGAGGGACACCCACGCAGTCACAAAGAGAATGTACAAAATCCACATGGATAACACGAGTGGTCAGGATTGAATCTGGATTTCTGAGATGTGGGACAGTGGCTTTGTCGGTTCTGGCAAGGTGCTGCCTCTTGCTATGGGGCAGATTTGCTTGAAGAACATTATACAGATACACATAAATACCCAAGAATCATTTGGGTAGTTTCATGTTCATCATTAATGATACTGTGAGTCTGGTGCAGCCCAAGAAGCTCTTTTGTATCCTCAAGCAGGGTAAGTTCTTGGAAAAAGGATGTTTTGTCTCAGAAGGGAGTATTCGGATTCAGATTTACTCGTCACATGAGCATTGAAACATATGGTGAAATGTATTGTTTGCATTAACAAATCCTCACACAAGGATGTGCTGGGAACAGCCCACATTTCAGTGCCAATGTGCAGCAAGAGCCAAGCAGTGAGTTCCTGTGAGAGGTCTGGTATAAGTTAAAATGGGCTTAAGCTCACTCGGACACACAACTCATTAAAGCAATATTGATCCTGGGATGCAGCATGGTGACAGGTCCTTCTGACACAACAAGCCCGTACCATCCAGTTACACCCTGTGTGACCAATTAACCTACTAAACTCTATGTCTTTGGAGTGTGCGAGGAAACCAGAGTACCTAGAGGAAGCCCATATGGAAGCCCATACAAACTCTTTACCGATAATGGCGGGAAATGAACCGGGGTCACTTGAGCTATAACAGTGTTATGATTACTGCTATGTTACCATAACTGTTATTTACCATGCCACCTAAGTGCAGTATATTTTACAATTTAGAAATAAAGGTGTTCATATCAGGAATAGCTCATTAGGATTTTGTCTCCTTCCTTCCTTGTGCACTTGCTAATAGGAAATGTTTTTTTTCTCTAAAAGAGGGCTGCTGTTAACACAGTCCATAAGTACAGTCAGAATTCTTTAATTGATTCAAGAAACGTGAATAGTACTAGAAAAGATGACATAATTTTTCCAACCCCTGAAATGAAGAGGCTATCAACGAGATTGATAGGTCTGTCGTCACGTGGCCAAGTAGTTAAGGCATTGGCTAGTTCGAGCCCCAGCCGAGACAACGTGTTGTGTCCTTGAGCAAGGCACTTAATCACACATTGCTCTGCGACGACACTGGTGCCAAGCTGTATGGGTCCTAATGCCCTTCCCTTGGACAATATCGGTGTCGTGGAGAGGGGAGACTTGCAGCAGGGGCATCTGCTGGTCTTCCATACAACCTTGCCCAGGCCTGCGCCCTGGAGAGTGAAGACTTTCCAGGCGCAGATCCATGGTCTCGCAAGACTAACGGATGCCTTTACGTCATATATACACTCAGAGGCCATGTTATAACCTCCTGTACCTAATAAAGTGCTCACTGAGTGTATGCTTGTGATCTTCTGCTGCTGTAGCCCATCTACTTCAAGGTTCAATGTGTTGTACATACAGAGATGCTCTTCTACGTACGGCTCTTTTACCATGTATATTTGAATTACTGCTGCCTTCCTGTCAGCTTAAACCAGTCTGACTGTTCTCCTCTGACCTCTCTCATTAACAAGTCATTTTTGTCCACAGAAATGCCACTCACTGAACGTATTTTTGTTTTTCACACCATTCCCTGTAAACTGTAGACACTGTTGTGGGTGGAAATCCCAGAAAATCAGCAGTTTCAGAAATACTTAAGCTACCCCATCTGGTACCAACAACAGTAAATGATCAAAGGCAATTAGATAACATTTCTTCTCCATTTTGATGTTTGGTCTGAACAACGATTGAACCTCTTGACCATGCCTGCATGATTTTATGCATTTGAGTTGCTACCACATAATTGGCTGATGAGATATTTGCACTACCAAGCAGGTGTATGGGTGTTCTTAATAAAGTGGCCACTGAGTTTATATGTCAGATTGATCCTATGCTCAGAATGAAGGACATTACTGAAACAGAAATGTCGTTATGCCAATCACACCTTTGTTTCTCCCCTCAACCACTCGACTCGATGTATTATTATAAATACTAATGCTGCTTATTTCTAAGAAAGAAACTTGACAAGGTTCTTTTAAAACATACAATTAATCTAGAAAAATAAATATATTTCTTTTGTGCTTCTATGTTGATTAGATATATTGTCCTAAATTGCTTTGAAGATCTAAACTGATTAAGGTGCAATAAAAATTACCATTTCTTTTCTGTGTATTTAATTCACATCCCCTCAGGTCTTACACCCTATTATTTACACCAGCATTATCTAAATAAGGCACGCTGACATATTCAACCCTTCTTCATTATTTCTCACATCACCTTTGTATTTTCACTGAAAAACAACTAAGCAAATGATGACTGAATATATACGAATGAGTCTAGCAAACAGAGACTCTGCAATTATAGTAGTCATCGTATATCTAAATGTAACAAGATTTATCGAAGACAGGATCTCTATTCTCTTGCTTGGCAAGGATTTAGATATATAATAAAGGACTGCAGCATCTTGACAATAATAGTTAATATTCAAATTTTGTATTTACACTGTACCTAGACAGAACAGGAAGGAAAATTGGACAGAAGAAGAAATTTAATATTTTGCAATTTTGGAGCTGTCATTCTTGGCAAAATTAAATCCACAGCATATAAAAAAATCCATAGAAGGCTCAATGCCAAGCCTTGGAACCATGCAACCTCTAAATGCCATTGGATTATGGTCATCAATCATGTTGAGCCTTGACACAACATGCCCTCACATGAAGCCAGCAAGCAAGAGTAATTTCTCTGCCAAGCAGCTCAGTCATCATCCTTGAGACATTCAAGAAGGCAAACAAAGATGTATCAGACTGGATTGTACTTAGTCATGGGCAGTGGCTCCAAAGGGACGTGTGTCCCATCATGACTTAAAGCCATAAGACTTCGGAGCAGAATTAAACTATTAGGCCTTTCCAGTTTGCTCTGCCATTCAATCATTGCTGATTTATTATCCCCCTTAACCTCATTCTCCTGCCTTTTCCCCATAAATTTTGACACCCTTACCAATCAAGAACATAAAAACTTCTGCTTTAAATATACCCAATGATTTGGCCTCCACAGCCATCTGTGGCAATGAAGTCCATCGATTCACCTCCCTCTCTGGCTTAATAAGTTCAAAAATTAATTTATTATCAAAGTATATGACTGAAATTTTTCTTCTCCAGATAGCCATTAAACCAAGAAAGAACAGAAGGGCAGCACCATCATCAAGCCCCAAATCCCCCCTCCCTGCACAAAAAAACGAGCAAAAATGGAACAGACACATCAACCGCCAAATCCCATTGACCCACACACAAAAAAAGAGAAAGAATGGGCAAAAACACAAAATATAAAAAATTATAAGACTGAAAAATTGTCCATAGTCCAAGTCCATATCCATAATTCAGAAAACCAGGATAAAATCCTTTGGGCACAGTGGCAATCTTTCCCCTTTCTGGGAGTTGATCGATCCCACCAATGATCAAAAGGCAGTCTTCCCTCTCCGGCAGCACAGCATTCCCACCAGCGATCAAAAAGCAAACTCCCCCTTCAGCAGCAGAGCATTCCCACCAGCGATTCAAAGGCAGGCAGGCAGCTAGTGCTCACCTTCCACATTTGCGTCAATGTTTCATTCTCCCTTGTTGCTTTAATTGGCAAACAATGGAAATTTTAATCCGCACAATGGAGTAGAACATCGGCTCGCTCTCCATCACACAGCCTTTTCTCCACAAGGTTCACACATGCTGTCTCTGTTTCCCAGAATCTTCTGGTGACTACAGACTGCTGAACCACGCTCCTCTTCACCTCTGTTCCAAGGGGACATCCTTCTACTCTGTGGCTGTGTTCTCTTGTCCTAGACTCCCCCACTACAGGAAGCATACACTCCACATGCAACTCTTTCTAGGCACTTCAATATTCTCCGTAACTTCCGCCACCTCCAAAGGGATCCCACCACTAAGCACATCTTTCCCTCCCCCCCCTCTGCTTTCCGCAGGGATCGCTCCCTATGCGACTCCCTTGTCCATTTGTCCCCCCCATCCCTCCCCACTGATCTCCCTCCTGGCACTTATCCTTGTAAGCGGAACAAGTGCTACACATACCCTTACACTTCCTCCCTTACCACCATTCAGGGCCCCAGACAGTCCTTCCAGGTGAGGCAACACTTCACCTGTGAGTCGGCTGGGGTGATATACTGCGTCCAGTGCTCCTGATGTGGCCTATTATATATTGGCGAGACCCGACGCAGACTGGGAGACCGCTTTGCTGAACACCTACGCTCTGTCCGCCAGTGAAAGCAGGATCACCCAGTGGCCACACATTTTAATTCCACATCCCATTCCCATTCTGACATGTCTATCCACGGCCTCCTCTACTGTAAAGATGAAGCCACACTCAGGCTGGAGGAACAACACCTTATATTCCATCTGGGTAGCCTCCAACCTGATGGCATGAACATCGACTTCTCTAACTTCTGCTAATGCCCCACCTCCCCCTCGTACCCCATCTGTTATTTATTTTTATACACACATTCTTTCTCTCACTCTCCTTTTTCTCCCTCTGTCCCTCTGACTATACCCCTTGCCCATCCTCTGGGTTTCCGCGCCCCCCCCCCACCCGTCTTTCTCCCCGGACCTCTTGTCCCATGATCCTCTCATATCCCTTTTGCCAATCACCTGTCCAGCTCTTGGCTTCATCCCTCCCCCTCCTGTCTTCTCCTATCATTTTGGATCTCCCCCTCCCCCTCCCACTTTCAAATCTCTTACTAACTCTTCCTTCAGTTAGTCCTGACGAAGGGTCTTGGCCTGAAACGTCGACTGTACCTCTTCCTAGAGATGCTGCCTGGCCTGCTGCATTCACCAGCAACTTTGATGTGTGTTGCTTGAATTTCCAGCATCTGCAGAACTCCTGTTGTTTGCACTTCAATATTCGATAGGTTTCAATGAGATCTTGCCTCATTCTTCAAGATTTCAGCAAGTACAGGCCCAGCGCTATCAAACACTTCTCATACATTAAATACATATAACACCCTTACCCACCTTTGAACTCCGCAGCTGCTCATGGTGATGGAGAATTACGGAGGGAGTTGTCGATTAGTTGATAGTGGGTCCAGCCTCCTGCCGTGCATTTGGATGAGCTCAGTGAAAGCTCAGGAACAGACTGAGCTGATGGACTGACTACCTTCATAATCTCCCCTCCTATCCCAGCCTGTTTATACAAATAGGATCACCAGTCTTCATTAAAATGTACACTTAAGCAAAACTTTTTTTTAAATTGCAATGTGCATTTATATTTTTAATTAATTAATAATGGTTATTAAACTCTTGCAACTGATTTTTGAATCCTCTTGAAATAGAATTCCCACAAGTTTCTTTTACGTACATGGATCTTTGAAAAATAGAGGTAATTCTAAACAGTTTCTAGAGTAGGTTACATGGTCAGCACAACATTGTGGGCCGAAGGACCTGTGATGTGCTGTAGATTTCTATGTTCTACATTCTTCCTTAAGACCCTAAGACATAGGAGCAGGAGTAGGCCATTTGGCCCATCGCGCCTGCTCCATCATTTCATCAAGGCTGATTATTTATCCCTTCCCCACCTCATTCTACTGCCTTCTCCCTATAATCTCTGACACTCTTACTAATCAAAAACTTAATGAGACAGTGTGCAACATCCTGGAATTTTCCAGTAGCAGCAAGACCACCTACTAATGTTCAGATTCCGGTTAGAATTACTCTTGACTGTCTGAGCCTTCAGTGGGTAATATTTGACCCGTGACCGGAAAATGCTGGTGGATGTCAATAAACAACTCACTTTTCCACTGGAAATTGCCACCACCAATCTTAGGCCAGATGTGGTCCTCTGGTCCAATTCAGTACAGATCGTCTACATTGTGGAACTAGCAATTCCATGGGAGGATTCACTGGCTACGCAAGAGGCTTTGCTATGCAGATCTAGCAGCTGAAGCTCAGCATCAGGACTGGTAAACCAAAATTTGTCCTGTGGAAGTGGGTTGTAGGGGATTTATAGCCACATAAACCATCAAATTGCTGAAGGAGCTAGGGATCCATGGTTGGACTCTATGGCAAACCATCAGAGCCAAATCAGAGACAGTGGAAAGAAGCAGTCAATGGCTTTGGATCAAGCAAGAAGACCTCTCCTGTCTCTAAGATAGCATCAACAGAGTGGGAGGACACAATGGGAGGCGGGGGGGTGGGTGTGACTCTGGGACGCCAGAAGTCATCGTCAAGCCCTCCGAAGTTGCATTGGACTAATCAATGAAACATTGAGGAAGGAAGGTGCCCACTTGAAAACCCCTGCATGTCAACCCTGTGTCACTCCCAACATCAATGCAGTCTTGAGCAAGTGCTCACGACCCATTAGCATGAGGATATTAACATGTTATCCTGTGTTGTTTTTGATTTTTGAAAGAAATTAGTTCATCTGGGCAATGGACCCTTTTGAGAATAAATTGCATCAATGAATCAACTACAGGAATGCATTCTATCTTGTCATACTTCATCCTTCAGATGAACCAGCAGTCCAAACTTTCAAACAGGTTGTACATTTGCAGTCTGTTGAAAAGAAATAAAATCTTTAAGAAAAAGAAAGAATAATTAAATACATTCAGATTAACTCATTTTAATTACCTCTCTCCCTTGCATCTGTTCTTCTCCATTGAAATGACTGGAATTGCTGAACCTGTGTTGGATTTAACTCAATGCCATAGCTTGAATTTCATGAAGGCCACGACAGGAAGGATTCATTTAGGTTTTTCAGAACTTCTATATTCAAGGTGAAATCCTGAACTTTCTGATTGTTACAATAATTTTTGCTAGTGCTTCTTCAGAAAGTTTGGATCAATATATATCTTGTTTGGAAAGGATTTTGAATTCTCTTTTCTGGTTCCAGAAAATCCTGAGATGTGAAGTATTTGGGCAAGCCAAGATGTTATTCTCAGTGCTAAACATGTCATTCGCTCTTCTCCCACTTTCCATTGGATAGAAATTACAAAGGTTTGGGAATATATACCACTAGTCCCAAGGACAGCTTCTAACTGGATGATATTAGATACTTGATGAATCTCCTATATGATAAAGATGAACTCCTGATGTCAGTCAACCTCAACTTTGCCCTTGTACTTTATTTACCTTCCCACATTGCACTTTCTCTGTAACTGCAACACTACATTCTGCATTTTGTTATTGCTTTCTATTTATTCTAATCCAATATACTTATGTATGGAATAATTGCTTTGGATGACGTTCACACCAGAGATTTTCTTTGTATTTTGGTACATATGACAATAATAAAACCATTACCAAATACCGGGGATTCCAGGGAAGGTTAGCGCGTGTGATAAAGGGGTTTGTGGTGTCCATTCAGATGCTGCTCATCCACCTTTTGTCCCACCAGGCATCAACTCTTACCTGTGGTTCCAAGTAGCTGTTTGCATGCAACAGTGTCCAAAACCTATATATTGCTTCAACAAGTGGGCTAAACCAGATGAGAGAGATGTCAGATCTCATTCCCCAATGAGATAGGGACATACCTGCCCTAGCATGCAAAGTTAGCTCCAGTGGACTGGGCAGATGAGTTCAACTGTGAGATCCAGTGGCCACAAAGGAAGCTCTGTGATGCTTCACGGAGGGCAAAGGGCATGACAAGGCACAGAAGTCGTCATAGTCATCTACTGCCACCAAGGGAGACCCCAGTTGTGGCAACTACTCATACCATTGGACCCAGACTTCTGAGATCAAGAGATTGGAACTGCCCCAGTGCAATTGCTTTTCATCTTTAAAAGCTCTTCCTGCACAGATTTCTTCTGTCATCGTTGAATATGATAGACAGCCAATCAATCAATCAGCAGTTACCAACTATTGCCGTGGTTTTTCAATTTGATTTATTCTGTTATACTAGTGGACCAGCATAATACTGACAATCTTTTTTTTTTATCAAAAGAGGAATATTCTTTGGGAGTTGATGACAGTAGTAGGAATTCATTAATAAATCCATCAGATTTTCAATCTGAGTCTCAGCCTGGAAAGGGTCCTGACTATCATGCTTGGTCTCAATACCCAAGAAGGGCCAACTGAAAGTGTTGAATGACTATGGTCCAGTGGCGCTGACCTCACACATCATGAAGACACTGGCCAGATCAGTTCTTGATCCACTGCAGTTTGCCTACCAGGAGCACAATGGAATCAACGATGCCGTCATCTACCTGCTGATCAGAGACTACTCCCATTTGGATAAGCAGGGCAGCACTCTGAGGATCATGTTATTTGATTTCTCAAGTGCCTTCAATACCATACAGCCCTCACTGCTGGGGTAAGAGCTCCATTCAATGCGGGTTGGCACTTCCATTTTATCCTGGATAATGGACTACCTGACTCGCAGACCACAGTTTGTGCGGCCTCAGAGTTGTGTGTCAGACATGATAATAAGCAGCACTGGGGCCCCACAGGGGATTTTATTGGCTCCCATCCTGTTTATCCTGTACACCTTGAACTTTAGGTACAACACAGAGATGCATCATCTTTAGATACATCATCTGCAGAAATTCTCTCATGACTCAGCAATAGTTGGGTGTATAAAGGGAGGATGGGAGGGTGAATACAGGGTCTTGGTGGAGGACTTTGTCAAATGGTGCAAGCTGAATCATCTGCAGCTCAGCATCAGTAAGACAAAGGAGATGGTGATGGACCTTTGGAAGATTAAGCCTACACTGCTCCCTATTACTATTGATGGTGAGCACAGGTTTGGCTGAGGAGGGGAAAAAAGAATTCAGCCATGATTGAGTGGTGGAATAGAGTTGATGGGCCAAATGGCTAATTCTGATCCTATGTTTTATGGTCTAATGGACATAGATATGGGGAGGACCTACAAGTACCAGTGGGTGCACCTTGTTGGCAGATTTGAGTGGAGCACCAACACAGAGGCTGTGTACAAGAAGGGACAGTCACCTCTACTTCCCGAGAAGATTGAGGTCCTTTGGAATATGCAGGCTCCTCCTTCACATGTCCTACTAGTCTGTTGTTGCCAGTACAATTTTCTATGCAGTGGTGTTCCGGGGCAATGGCATCGACACAGGTGGTACCAACAGGGTTAGTAAACTGATTAGAAAGGCTGGCTCTGTTGCAGGAGTCAAACTGGACACACTGGAGTCTGTGGTAGAACAAAGGACCCTACGGAAAATCCTGGCAATTCTGGACCATGTTTCTCACCCTCTGCATGTCACTTTGGTTGAACAGAGGAGCATTTTTAGTAATAGACTAAGACAAATTTATTGCTCCAAAGAGTGTTATATGAGGTAATTCTTACCTTCAGCCATTAGGCTCTGTAATGAGTCAACCTATAGCTGGGGAAATGATGACCCTCTCCTGTTAGACTGTTTGAGGTAACTTGTTTTTTTTATTCTTTCTTACTTCTCCTCTAATATTTGTATATTTGTATATCTCTGCATTTGTAATGCTACTGTGACACTGTAATTTCCTTTGGGATCAATAGAGTATCAATCTATCTATCTATCTGATACATAGATAAGAAGGAATCGAGTTTATGCAAGATATTTCATGACTTCGCAATATCCTCAACAAACCACATTCTACTGGCATTGTGCAGGAAATGTGGCAGCCAATTTGTTCAAGGCAAATCTCCACAAATCATAATTATAGACAAGAGATTCCTCAGATGCTGGAAATCCAGAGCAACACAAAATGCTGAAGGAACTCGGCAGGTCAGGCAGCATTTATGGAGGGGAATAAACAGTTGATGTCTTGGGCTAAGACCTTTCATCAATTCTGTTTCTATAGTGGGAGAGTCTAGTACCAGAGGGCACAGCTTCAGAACAGAAAGGTATTCCTTTAGAACAGAGATGGGGAGGTACTTCTTTACCAGACAGTGGTGAGTCTGTGGAATTCCTTTCCATAGATGGCTGTGGGGGCCAAATTATTGGGTATATTTAAAGTGAGTGTTGATAGGTTTTAGTGTGAGCACGTGGCCAAGTGGTTAAGGCATTGGACTAGCTACCTGAAGGTTGTGAGTTCAAGTCCCAGCTGAGGGAACATGTTGTGTGCTTGAGCAAGGCACTTAATCACACATTGCCCTGCGATGTCACTGGTGCCAAGCTGTATGGGTCCTAATGCCCTTCCCTTGGAAACATTGGTGTCGTGGAGAGGGGAGACTTGCAGCATGGGCAACTGCTGGTCTTCCATACAACCTTGCCCAGGCCTGCGCCCTGGAGAGTGAAGACTTTCCAGGCACAGATCCATGGTCTTGCAAGACTAACGGATGCCTTAAGATAGGTTTTAGTAAGGGCATTATGGAGAAAACGCAGAAGAATGGGGTTAAGAGAGATCATGAATCAGCCATGATGGAATGGCAGAGCAAATTTGATGGGTGGAAAGACCTAATTCTGTTCCCATGTCGTATGGTCTTATGGCTTGATGAAGGGTTTTGGCCCAAAACATCAACTGTTCATTCTCTCTATAGATGCTGCGTGGCCTACAGTCAAGTAAATACTCTCCGCAAAACAATACAACACTAATAGTAGAAGTCAACTGGAAGCTAAATGTTGGCTAGTGCACTGGATAAAAACCTTAAATCACCACAGAATAACTGCATGGCAACTTCTAGCCCACATGAGGAGGCAGAGTGGTGCTTGGTTTAATATTGAAGCTGAAAGGTATTTAGTGGTGTAGCTATCTGGTGCCTTATTAGTGAACATTAGCCTGAAACCAACCTAATGTTCCACAATAAATTGTTTTCCAAGGAAGAAGACAGATTTAGCTCTTCATACTAATAGTCTCATGAGAGTAGATTATACCTTTCACCCTCCTTTGATTAATCATTGCTGCTAACACACCAATTACCCGCACAACCAAAAGTAAAACCTACAAAGAGAAAAAATGATCAAAGTTTCTGCATAAGAGGAGAATCAGTCACAAAGGAAAACAGGAGCAGTTAAAAAAAGAACAAAGCTGATGAAGCTGATGTAATGGAGAGTAAAATGAGGAAGAACAGATCCTCCTTCAAGGAATGGAATGTTACATTTTTTTATAATTAATGAAAAACCTTGAAGCATTATACACAATGAATGAAGTTTTTGAAATACTAGTATTCTGTTGATACAAACAGCTTCCCACAATTCCTTCTCTTCCCCTCCATTTACTTTGTCTTTACTTTCATCTGCTTCTGGAAGGCAGCCAAAAGAATAAAAGACTTCTTCCACCTAAGTTATTCTCTCTTCCATCAGGGAGAAATTACAAAATCATCAGAACACATATGACCAGACTCAGAGACAGCTCCTACCTTGCTATTAAAAGGCTCGGTATTGGAGCTTTTCTGCTGTATTTCTTTTTAATTTGGTAACAGGCCCTTCTGGCCAACCCAGCACGGGCTGCACAATTGCACCCATGTGACCAATTAACACGCATATCTTTGGAATATGTGAGGAAAATGGAGCACCTGGAGGAAACCCGCACAGTCATAGAGAGAACGTACAAACTCCTGACAGACAGCAGCGGGAATTGAAGCCCAGTTGCTGGCATTGTAATAGCGTTGAATGATAAAGATGAACTGGATCTCTCAATCTACCCCAGCATGGTCCTTGCATCTTAACCATCGTCCTGCACTGTGCTTTCCCTGTAACTGTGACGCTATTTTCTGTATTCTGTTACTGTTTTTTGCTTTTGTACTTATCTCAAAGTGCTTATGTTTGCAATGATCTTTTGGGATGGAACATGTATTTCATATAACAATTACAGCATGGAAACAGGCCATGTCGGCCCTTCTAGTCCGTGCCGAACTTCTTCTCTCACCTAGTCCCACCGAACTGCACTCTGTCTATAACTCTTCATTCCCTTCCTGTACATATATCTATCCAATTTAACTTTAAACGACAGCATTGAACCTGCCTCAACCACTTCTGCTGGAAGCTGGATCCATACAGCCACAGCTCTCTGAGTAAAAAAATTTCCCCTCACGTTACCCCTAAACTTTTGCCCTTTAACCCTCAACTCATGTCCTCTTGTTTGAACCTCCCCTACTCTCAATGGAAAAAGCCTATCCACGTCAACTCTATCAATCCCCCTCATAATTTTAAATACCTCTATCAAGTCCACTCTCTACCGTCTACGCTCCAAAGAATAAAGACCTAACTTGTTCAACCATTTCAGTACATGGGACAACAATAACCTAGCTACCAATGGGCTTTATCACCATTGGCTGGGATTGAGGAATGATCTCCATTACATTACATCCTGCTAGTGATGGCAAGCTATGTCAATTTCATCAAGTTGCATTTCATTGAACTGCTGCTGCTAAGTTAACAAATTTCACGTCTCATGCCAGTGATGATAAACCTGATTCTGATTCTGAAGTTTCTGAAATGGCAGACAATGCATCAATCTGACATTTGATTTTAAGGCCAGGCATCTTACAGTACAGTATGGGTTTGTTATATTGGAGGGGTGACATGAACTAAATCATGTAGTTAGATTTGCTGTACCCTTTGGTGACAAAATCCTCAAAGCTATTTGTTGAAGAGTGACCAATTAAGCCACCCTGACTCATAAACCTTATGGAAACATCCTGTAGTCTCTGTTTCCCCAGCAGGCTAGTGAAATAAGTCAGTTTTTGTCACAGGGATACCCTAACTTGGCACCTTTTTATAGCCACACTTGACAGCTCCAATGCAGAACTGTTGACATCCATTGTTTTGAAGGTCATGTACTGTGAATCTCATTTAATTAAGTGCTTTAATTTAAAATATTTTAAAATAAAAATATTAATTAAAAATACCGGGACAGCAGGGGAGCGTAGTGGTATGACAGCAAGAGTGATCTGGGTTAATTCCGCTGCTGTCTGTAAGAAGTTTGTACGTTCTCCCCGTGACCGCGTGGGATTCCTTTAGATGCTCCGGTTTCCTCCCACATTCACACACAAACACACACAAAATGCTGGAGGAACTCAGCAGGCCAGGCAGCATCAATGGAAAAAAAAGCACAGTCGATGTTTTGGGCCGAAACCCTTCGGCAGGACTAGAGAAAAAAAGCTGAGGAGTAGATTTAAAAGGTGGTGGGAGGGGAGAGAAAAACACCAGGTGATAGGTGAAACCTAGAGGGGGAGGGATGAAGCAAAGAGCTGGGAAGTTGATTGGTGAAAGAGACAGAAGGCCATGGATGAAAGAAAAAGTGGGGGAGGGGGGGAGGAGAGGAGCACCAGAAAGAGGCGATGGGTAGCCAAGGAGATAAGGTGAGATAGGGAAAAGGGGATAGGAAATGCTGAAGGTGGGGAGGGTGTGGGGGGATTTTACTGGCAGTTTGAGAAATTGATGTTCATGCCATCAGGTTGGAGGCTACCCTAAATGAATATAAGGTGTTGATCCTCCAACCTAAGTGTGGCTTCATTACCACAATGGAGAAGGCCATGGATGGATATATTGGAATGGGAATGCAAAGTGGAATTAAAATGGGTGGCCACTGGGGGATCCTGCTTGTTCTGGCAGGTGGAACATAGATGCTCGGCGAAGCTGTCTCCCAAATTACGTCCGGTCTCACCGATAAACAGGGAGCACCAGACACAGTAAGTGACCCCAACAGACTCACAGGTGAAGTGTTGCCTCACCTGGAAGGACTGTTTAGGGCTCTGAATGCTAGTGAGGGAGGAGGTGTAGGAGCAGGTGTAGCACATGTTCTGCTTTCAAGGATAAGTGCCAGGAGGGAGATCAGTGGGGAGAGACGGGTTAGCAGGTTAATGGGTCACATGGGTGTAATTTGGCAGCAATGGTGTGTTGGACCAAAAGGGCCTGTTTCCATGCTGTATCTCTTAAAAAGTAAATTCCATTCTTCTTTATAAATCCTTACACGATCTCATGCTTCTAAATTCTGTATCTTTTCTATCCCTTAATTTCCCAAGAAATCTACACTCATCGAATTCTGGCCTCTCAATCATTTTCAGTTCATTAGTTCTTCTGTTAGTAGTCTCCCAAATCCTTATACTGTTTCATAAGGCATAGAAAGCAAAGGAATTAATTTTGGTAAATGGGATTGGTATTTGTGACAGCTATATTTGGCGGGGAGGCAATGGGCCAAAGGGTCTCTTTCTGTGCTGTATGATCCTATAATTCTAATACATTGGCATAGTTGATATAAACAACACTTATTGCCCATTACTGAAAGCTCCTGAGAATGTGGTGTTGAGGTGCTCCTTGAGCCAGTACAGCCTGTGCAGTGAAGCTCCCTCGCAATGCTGACGGGGGGGGACTACCGGAAACCCTGTGGTGATGAAGACCAGAGATGTAGTCAAGGTGTTGAGTGATTTAGAAGGGAACTTGTAGACTGGTACCCATACTGGTTTGGTGTTGGTTTACTAATGTCACATGTGCCAAGATACAGTAAAAAGCTTGTCTTGCATATTGTTTATACAGGTCAAATTATTACACAGTGCACTGAGCTAGGTAAAACAATAACAATGGAGAATAAAGTGTAAAAGTTAACGGAAAGATGAAGTGCAGGTAAGCGACAAAGTGCAAGATCATAACCAAGTAGTTTCTAAGACCAAGAGCCCATCTTTTGTACAAGGGAGTTCATTCAAAAGTCTGATGACACTGTGGCTTAATCCTTAAGCCTGGTGGACACACTTTCAGACTTCGTATCTGCTGCCCGAAGGGAGAGGGGAGAAGAGAGAATGTACAGAATTGGCAGAGCCTATAACCTGTTGACTGCTTTACTGATGCAGCAAGAAGTATCCATTATCAAGGACCCCCACCATCCCGGCCATGCTCTTTTCACATTGCTACCATCAGGAAGGAGGTAGAGGAGCCTTAGGTCCCACACCACCAGGTTCAAGAATAGTTATTACCATTCAACCATCAGGCTGGATAAATTTATTCAACCCAACATTGAACTGATTCCACAGCCAATAGATTCACTTGCAACGCTCCAACTCATGTCCTCAATATTTGTTACTTATTTATTATTATTTTGTTCTTTTTCTTTTTGTATTTGCACATTCATTGCTTAACTGTCTTTGAGTGCAGATTTTCATTGATTCCGTCATGTCTCTTTGTACTTACTGTGAACGTTGCAAGAAAATTAATCTCGGGCTGTATACAATGTTATATGCGTACTTTGATAATAAACTTCCTTTGAAATCTTGAAGTGTAGACAGAGTCCGTTAAAGGGAAAGCTGGTTCTTGTGATGTGCTCAGCTGTGTCCACTACAGTTTCATGCAGCCACATGCAGTGCATTTGCAAAAATAATGGATCTGCCATGCACACATTGCCCTTGTCCTTCCGAATGGAAGACAGCACAGTTTGGGAGGTGCCATTCCAATGATTAAAATCAAAATCTGGTTTATTATCATTGACATATGTCATGAGTTTTTTTGTTTAGTGGCAGCAGTACAGTGCAAGGCATGAAATTATTATAAGGACCAAAAATAAGTAAGTAGTGTTTGCTAACAATTAATACAATGGTGACTCATTGTGAGCTGTTCCCTGCAGACCCACTCATTACTTCAACTGTAATTGTTCTACGTTTAAACCTTAATGCTCTGTCTACCTGCACTGCTTTTTCAGTAGCTCTTACAGTTTATTTTGCGTTGTTATTGTTCTAGTAGTGCGGTCACTCAAGTCAAGTATGATAATTCTTCTAAGGAATTGTTCAGTGGTGGATATTCAAGTGGCAATCTGGGTAAGATGAGTAACATCACTATATGAAAATATAATCAAAGTGTATAAACTATCTTATGTATTTAAGTTTTTTTTGTGTTTTTTTTATTATTGTGTTCTTTATCTTGTGCTTCTTCTTGTGTTGCATCGGATCCAGAGTAACAATTATTTTGTACGCCTTTACACACGTGTAATTGAAATGACATTAAACAATCTTGAATCTTGAACCTTAATGGCGAATTGCATGACTTTGTTTCACGTGGGGAGACTGTTGCAGGGGCAGCCACTATACTGTCATTGACAGATCAAGGTCAGGTCTTGGTGGTTTAGAATGCAAGACGACTCGAGACCCTTCACCGCAGCAGCCTTCCTCCGCCTTCACTGCCATTGTGATAAGAACATAAGAAATAGGAGCAGGAGTAGGCCCTGTAGGCGCAGTCTTTCATAGATTCTATTATGCTTCTTCGATTTATTTAGAATACTCATAAGAAAATGATTGTCAGGGTTGTATACGGTGATAGATACCTATTTTGATAATAAAATTACTTTGAACTTTGAACCCTGATCCATATGTCCCTGGAATGTAGGAGGAAACCAGAGCACCCAGAGGGAACTCACACAGTCACAAGGAGAACATGCAGACTCCTTGCAGACAGTCGCAGGAATCAAACCTTAATCTTACAATCAGATCTCGTAAAGCATCTCCCAGGTACAGAGGGAGATGGAATTACTGCTTCCAACTGGGATTAATATAGAAAGGATGGTGGTCAATTATTATGCTTTCATTTGTGCACGATATATTGGGACTAACTCCAAAAGACACTAAACTAATGAACTAAGGCTACCTCAATAACTCTAGTCTTGGTGCAGGTTTTGACCAGAAATGTCAACAGTTCCTTTTCTCCAACTGATATTGCCTGAGTTGTTGAGTTTCTCCAGCAGATTTTTGCTACAGATTCCAGCACCTTGCTTCTGCAGAAATTAGCATCAATGTTGAAGTCCAAGAGGTAACATGGATACACAAAAGATTGCAGATGCTCACCAAAAGGTCACTACCAAGTCCAAAGTGGTAGTTTATAATTTTGAATTACCATGTAATTTTATTGACACTATTTTCCTTCATATGGTTATGTGATCTGTAGCACATTTAAACATCTGAATCCAGTGAATTAAGGGGTTAATATATGAGGAGCATTTGATGGCTCTGGGCCTGAACTTGTTGGTGCTTAGAAGAATGAAGTAGGATCTCATAGAAACCTATTGAATATTGAAAGGTCTAGATACAGTGGACATGGAGAGGATGTTTCCTTTTGAGTCTAGGATCATAGGGCACAGCCTCAAAAGTACAAGTACATCTATTTGGAACAGAGGTGAGGAATAACTTCTTGAAGTGGAATAAACAGTTGACATTTCAGCCTGAGACCCTTAATTAGTCCTGCACGGAGCTGAGGAGGAAATTCATTAGACAGAGGGTGGTGATCCTGTGCAATTCACAGCCACAGACAGCGTGGAGGCCAAATCCCAAGTCATAGGCTATATTTATATCAGAGTTCAATAGGTTCTTGATTAGTAATGGTGTCAAAGGTTACAGGGAGAAGACAAGAGAATAAGGTTGAGAGAGATAATAAATCAGCCATGAATGGCAGAGATTTGATGGACCAAATGGCCTAATTCTGCTCTTATATCTTATGGTCTTATTGTCTAAAAAGATTGTAAGAACTACATGATTTTTTACTATGTGCCACAATGCAATCCTCTCTCCAACAAGGTACAGCGAATTTCAGGCCAAAACCCAAACCCACAGATGGCTTCATGTAAGTAAATCATGAGGTAGTTTCATGTAGGTATATGAATTGTTTAAACAGAGAATGAAATACCATCATACACTTGGATAATTAAATGAAAAAGACATCATTCATTGTTCTTGTTCCATGGATCAACAGGAATTTCCTTCCATGCTGTGAAACAGTTCATAATATCTGAAATGACAACTCAACCTGGCTGCCAATTCAAACAGATTCTTTTTTGTGTTGCTCATCGTACACACAATTCCAATATGTTCCACAAATGAACTGCCCTAGCCAATGAACTGATCTGTCCAAGATCATAACAGCTATTTATCAATCCTATCAAAAGCTCTGAAAAGCCTCAGACAATGCTGTCAGACAATAGAGGCATAAGAGATTCTGCAGATGCTGGAAGCATTGAGCAACACACACAAAATTCTGGAGGAACTCCACAGGTCGGACAGCTTCTGTGAAGGGACATGAATAGTCAATGTTTCGGGAGAAGACCCTTCATCAGAATTGGCTTCCATTAGGTAGCCTCCAACCTGTTTAAGCAAGTTCAAATTTCAGTCAAAATCAATTAAAAAGTATTCCGGAAAATCCCAAGGTCATGAAGGTAAAAACAACCCAATCCGACACGGGTTGAGGAACTACTAATTGCTTGTTCTTGCAGAAACATGACTCCAGGACATCTCATGCAACATCAGTCTTCAGGCCATAACATGTAGGGCTATCGTAACCACCTGTATGTGCTTTGTGCTCTGGGTGACTGAATGTACTGTGTTTTGCACCTTGTGCACAGAGGAATGATGTTTTGCTGAGCCATATACATGTGTGTGGTTGAATGACAATTGAACTTGACCTTGAAGTCCTTGCCTTCCACAAAGGGGGCCAAGTCATAAACACAAGAGATTCTGCAGGAATCCACAACAACACACACAAAATGCTGGAGTAACTTAGCAGGAGAGACAATATCTATGAAGAGAAATGAACAGTCACCATTTCAGGATACAAAGGGTCTCATCTCAAAATATTGACTGTTCATTTCCATCCGTTGATCCTGTTTAACTTGCTGAGTTCCTGTAGCATTTTGTGTGTGTTGCTGTCAAACAATTGTTGGTTCTTCATGATCTTTTCATTTAGGACAAGACATATTAAGACTAATGCCAAATGACAACAAAATATCAAACTGTCTTTTCCTCAATAATTTTGGATCAACCAGGTGACAAAACTGCCCGAGATGCAGCACTTCAGTTTTCCGAAGAAGCAGTTCTGTTTTCCCCCAGAGTGGAGGAGGCTGGGAGGGAATATGACTGAGGTACAGTATGTTCAACTATGAGGGCTACAGACTGCAGGAAACCTTTCCCCATACCAGAGGTAGATTAAACTAGAGAGCATAGATTCAGAGTAAGGATGAAGTGAAGTAGAGGGGATCTGAGGGGTACCTTCTTTACCCAGAGAGTAGCAAGTACCTGGAACACACTGCTTGAGAGAGTGTTTGAAAGAAGGTGGCTGACAATATTTAAGAAGAGTCTAGATGAGCCCTTGAATTGTTGAAGCACGGAAAACTATGAGCCAAGTGCTGGAAGATTGGATTAATAAGGATGGGTACCAACAGATTAGCATGGTGGGTTGAATGGCCTGTTTCTGCCCTGTATGACTCTAATTCTCCATCTAAAGACTAAGGGACAGAAATACACAACAGTCCTCATCGAGGGGTCAGCTATAGAAATGGTGAACAGCTTTAAGTCTATGGGAGACAACATCTCTGAAGATGTATCCTTGGCCCAACACATCGATGCGATCATGAAAAAGGCAGGTGAGTGGCTATACTTCAGAAGGGATTTATCAATATTTGGTTTGTCATTAAAGACTCTAGCAAATTTGCTTCACCTGCTGGTATGGAGAGGACTGGAAAAAACTGCAGATAGTTGTAAACTTAGCCAGCTCCATTATGAGCACTAGCCTCCACACCATCAAGAACATCTTCAAAAGGTGAGGTCTTAAGAAAGGGGCATCCATCATTAAGGATCCTCACCATCCAAGACATGCCCTCTTCTCATCGCTACCATCATGGAGGAGGAACAGTAGCCTGAAGGTCTACGCTCAACATTTTAGCAACAGTTTCTTCCAATACATCTTTTGATTTCTGAACTCTCCATGAACCCATGAGTCCTATCTCACTATTCTGCTCTGTTGTTGCACTACCTATTTATTTTTTATGATTCTCATTGTAACTTACAGTAATTTTTATGTCTTGTACTGTAGTGTTGCCACAAACCAACAAATGTCATAACATATGTCAGTGTTAATAAACCTGATTCTGATTCTGAATCAAAGAGGATAAACTAACATAATGCAAGGCTCTTCTACACAAAGGACTGCAGATGCTAGAATTGGTACCAACACAAAAAAACAAAAATCGAGGCTTGATCCAAAATATCAACTGTCCATTTCCCTTCACAGAAACTGCCGACCCACTGAGGCTCTTTGGATTTTTGTGTGTTATTTTGAGTTCAAAAAACACAACTTCACAGTAAGTGGATAATACAGGATTTAGCAATGTCATAAAAATGAGAAGGATACTGCTTGACATCAGGAAGGCACAGTCAGAGTGTAAAACACAACAGAATTTGCTCTGGATATGTATGAAGTGAAGCACTTTGATGGGAACCTTGGACAGGCAGTATTTGTTTGGTAAATGCAATAGCTTTTGATGACGACATGGTTTGAGGATTTAGAGAGTATTGTGTTAATAAACGGTTCTCTTCTTTTGAATATAGCAAGGAACTCATGGTAAATCTGTGGAATTCTTTGCCACAGGCAGCTGTGGAGGACAAGTCTTTATGTATATTTAAGGCAGAGGTTAATAGATTCTTGATTGGTCAGGGCATAAAAGGATACAGGAAGAAGGCAAAAGGTTGGAGCTGAGAGGAAAATTGGATCAGCCATGATGAAAAGATGGAGCAGACATGATGGACCAAACGGCCTAGTTTTATTCCTGCATATTATGGTCTTATAAACTTATGGTAAGCTCAAATAACATTCGTAGTAAGGTTCAAATGGAGAAAGGGGTACATTTATTATAGAGATCATAGTTAGTAAGGATATCAAAGCCAACAAGCGGGTGTAAAGGAGGTGCCAGGAGTAAGGGCCTTCAGTTCTGTGTAGCAATCAGAGAAGATGTGATTATTCTTTACAGAACAGAAATGATTAAAGTCAGGTTAAGGTTTATGATAGAGCCATTAGTACAAAGCTTTTTCCCTGGGGACTGGTTCAGTAATCAAAGGTTCCAGATTTAAAATAATTGGCAAAGGTCTGTAGCAAAACTCAGAAATCAAAAAAAAGAGGCAATATACATAGACTACATACAAACTGTTAGAGGTTGCAGACACATACCTGAAGAGCATTATATGAAGTTATGAGTTAAGACTAGGGTATAGAACCAAATCCAGATGGGTAGTACTGCTAAATAATCTGGCTACTTATATGTGGTGCTAAGAAGTATATATGCTCATCCACTCATAAGGGGCATTTATGTTAAGGCTCGCCCATCACTTTTCCCAGAGAAATATTAGATTAGATTAGATTCAACTTTACTGTCATTGTGCTGAGTACAGATACAAAGCAAATGAAATGCATTTAACATCTGACCAGAAATGCAAAGGATAGTGTTATTTACAAAATAACTGCAAATAAAAAAGTGCTACAGCACACAAATATATAAGTACTGAGACAGTACAATACGGATGCAATACTGCTTAGCGTTGTGATGAGAGGTTCAGCAGTGTCACAGCCTTAGGGAAGAAGCTCTTCCTGTGCCTGCTGGTGCGGGAGTGGAGGCTCCTGTAGCGCCTACCAGATGGGAGGAGAGTAAAAAGTCCATGGTTAGGGTGAGATGCATTCCTGATAATGCTTTTCACCCTGCCCAGGCAGCGTTTATGGTAGATGTTCTCAATGGTGGGCAATGGGGTGCCGATAATCCTCTGGGCAGTTTTCACCACACGCTGGAGTGCTTTGCGGTCTGATACGAGACAATTGCCATACCGCACTGAGATGCAGTTGGTGATTATGCTCTCAATGGTACAGCGGTAAAAGTCTGTCAGTATCCTGGGACAGAGGTGGGCTTTCTTCATGCTCTGCAGGAAATAAAGGTGCTGTTGCGCCTTTTTGACCAGGATGGAGGAGTTCATGGACCTGGTGAGATCCTCGGAAATGTGGACACCAAGGAATTTGAAGCTTGATACACGCTCCACTACAGTTCCATTGATGTAGATGGGGACATGAGTGTGACTCCTGGCATGCCTGAAGTCCACAATGATCTCCTTGGTCTTCTGGGTGTTGAGGGCCAGATTGTTATCAGCACACCATGTAGCCAGGTGCTGAACCTCGTCCCTGTAGGCCGTCTCGTCATCCCCTCTAATCAGACCAACCACCGTGGTGTCGTCTGCGAACTTAACAGGACAGAGATTGTAATCAGAACTAATGGATGTTCATTTCTAAATTGTCCCCAGTGTCTTTTGCCTATAGCACATCTCCTATTGTTTCAAGCTCAACCAACCAGGAGGGGCATTAAAAGAGAACCAGAGATCATGAAAATCTCCACAAAAGATCTAAATGAAGAAAATCTCTAGTTGAGATCTTTGTCATCTACACAAGTTTATGTTCACAGCTCAAGGTAAATTTATTATTAAAATACATATATGTCACTATAAACAATCCTGAGAGATACATTTTCTTGTGGTCATGCACAATAAATTCAATAACATAATAGAAACAATGGAAGACAACATGAACTGGGTATACAAACAGTATGCAAAAGATGACAAACTGTGCAAATACAAAAATAAATAATAATAATAAATGAATAAACAATAAATATTGAGATGAGATGAAAAATCATTGTAAGTGAGCCCACGGGTTGTGGGAACATTTCAGTGATAGGGCAAGTGAATTTTTTCCCTTTGGTTCAAGAGGCTGACAGTTGAGGAGTAATAACAGTTCCTGAGCCTGGTGGTGCGAGTCCTGAGGCTCTGGTATTTTCTTTCTGATGGCAGCAGTGAGAAAAGGGCACGTCCTGAGTAGTGAGGGATCCTGGTGACGGGTGCTGCTTCCCTGTGACAACATTCCATGTAGATATGCTCAATGGTGGGGGGGTGGGGGTTATTGTGATGGACTGGGATGAATCCACAAATGCTTTGTAGGATTTTCCTGTTTCCATACCAGGCTGTGATGCAGCCAGTCAATGTACTCTCTACCACACATTTCTCGAAGATTGACAAAGTTTCAGCCCTCACGCTGAATCTCTGCAAACTCCGAAGGAAGTAGAGGCACTGCCGTGCTTTTTTCGTAAATGCACTTACCTGTTGGGCCCAGCACAGGTGCTCTGAAATAATAATACCAAGGAATTTAAAGTTGCTGTCCCTCTCCTCCTCTGATCCCCCAATGAAGACTGTCTCCTTTTTGCTCCTCTTGAAGTCAATTATCAGCTCCTTGGTCTTGCTGAAATTGGGTATGTGGATGTTGTTGTGGCACTTCTCAGCCAGATTTTCAATCTCCCTCCTTTATATACTGATTTGTCATCTCCCTTGATTTGGGCTGCACAGGTACAATGAAAAACATATGTGCAGCAACATCAGAGGCACATGAAGTCGATTGGCAGCAATCACAAGAAAAACATACAGATAACTTATACAAAATTATGCAAGAAAGAACACAGTTAGAGCAAAATAAAACTAAGCCCACTGTAGTGCATTGTTTTACTGAGGCAGTGACTTATAGGTTGTCCAGATTAATTCAACGCCCAAATGGTTGAAGGAAAGTAGTTGTACTTGAACCTAGTGGTGTGGGACTTCAGGCTCCTGTACCTCCTACTTGATAGTAGCTGAGAGAAGATGGCATGGCCTGCCTGGTGGGGATCTTTGATGTTTGATACATGAGGTGGCACCTACAGTAGATACCATAAGACCATTAGATCATAAGAAATAGAAACATAATTCAGCCCTTCGAGTCTATTCCACAATTCCATCATGGGTGATTTATTTTTTCTCTCAACCACATTCTCCTGCCTTTTTCCAGTAAACTTTGATGCACTTACTAATCAAGAACGTATCAAACTCCACTTTAAATATACCCAATGATGTGGTCTCCACAGCCTTTTGATGCTGGGGAGGGCTATGTCCGTGATGTACAGGCCTGAATCCACTACTCTCTGCATCTCCTCCCTTTCCCGTGGATCTGCAATTTTCAGTCATTGGTTGCTGACAATCATGTTGGAAAATGAACAGTATCTCTGCTGGTAACAAAAAGCCAGAAAAGAAAGAGGAATTACACAGGACTGTGATCCGGAAAGCAGTTTGAGATCGCAGGCTTCCAGATAAATGTAGAGGTGTCATCACATTTAACTCCCCTGCCATTCCTGCTGATTAGTGGACTTTCAAAAAATAACAATTAAAATGTAGATGCAAGATGAACAAAGGCAGCTCCTGCTAAATCTGCTTTAAAATGACAGAACTGGCACACTGTTAACTTGCATTATTAGAATCTACAGAGTGCGACATTTAATTAGGTTGAATTTCATCGCTCAGTAGGTAACCTAAAAAAAAGTACAAGGAACTAGAAGCTTTCTCGATGGGATTTGTCCTTTGTAACTGCAATATAATGGTTAAAAGGCAGCTGGCCCCACAGATGACTGTCAGATCCAATGATTGAAATAGCACTTTTTATAGATCAGCTAACATAAAGAAGAACATCTCACAGCTCATCATAAAATAAGGGGAAATGCATGACAGTCAACAGGATTGCAGGGGAGCAGATCAAAAAGATGACTTTCAAAAAATCAGCAATATTGAGCAAAACTGTCAGAAATGCCAACCATTTAATGAAAATTCAGATTCAATACAGACATTTCCAGATAGTTTATAAAACTATTAAGTTATTTTGCAGATAAGTACTTGGCCAGGAGAGGGTTGGTGAGCTATAGGCCAAATGCAGGCAGATGGGACTAGATTCCTGGCCAACAGAGCTGGAGTGGATGAATTGGACCGAAGGGCCTGTTTCTATGTTTTATGCTTTTTTTTCTCTCTCTCTCTCTCTCTTATTACTGCATTTATTCGTAACACGTGAAGGAGAGTTGAGAAGACTGAGCCAATATTCTTTGGATTACAGAAGAATGAAATAGGTAAGATTCTCAGAAAGATTAGCAGGATGGGTGACCATTTGGCCATAACACAGAGGAGCAGAATTTGGTCATTCATCTCATTGAGCCTGCTCCACCATTCCATCATGGCTGATTTATTTTCCTTGTCAACCCCTTTCTCCTGTCTTCTCCCCATAATCTTTGATGCTCTTATGAATCAAGAACCTATCAACTTCTGCTTTAAATATACCCCATGACTTGAGTTCCACAGCTGTGTGTGGCAATGAATTCCTCAGATTCACCACCCACTGGTTAAAGAAATTCCTCTTAATCTCTGTTCTAAATGGGAATCCTTCTATTCTGAGACTGTGCTCTTTGGTCCCAGATTCCCCCACTATAGGAAACACCATTTCTATGTCCACTTTGTCAAGGCCTTTCAATATTCAATAAGTTTCAATGACATCCCCCCTTGAGGGGATATCTGGGACTAATGACAAAGTTTCAGGTTAAGGTCCTGCTCATTTCCATTGGACATTTGAGGAGTTGTCTGAGAGTCAAGAATCTCTACCCCAGAGAGAGCTCATTGTATATGCTAAAGGGAGAGGCTGTCAGAGGTTAATTGGTAATTGGTAAATTGGTTTATTATTGTCGCATGTACCAAGATAGAGTGAAGAATATTGTTTTGCATGCTATATAAACAAATCATTCCATACGTAAGTACTTCAAGGTATTACAGAAGGCAAAGCAACAAAAGAACACAGAGTATAGTGTTACTGTTACAGAGAAAATGCAATGCAGGAAGATAAGTAAGGTGCAAGGGTTATGACAAAGTAGATTGAGAGATCAAGAGTTTGTCTTTATTATACAAGAGGTCAAAAGATTTCTAACAGTGGGATAGAAGCTATTCTTGAGCTTTTTGGGCCATATTTTCAAGATTTTGTATCTTCTACCCGATGGAGGAAGGGAGAGGAGAAAATGACCAGGTTGGAGGAGTCATTCATTATGTTGGCTGCTGTCTCGAGGCAGTGGGAAGTCCAGCCAGACAAACCCAATAGCCGGAAGGCTGGTTTTCATGAGATATTGAGTTGTATTCACAATGCACTGCAATTTCTTGGGTCTTGTGCAAAGCAGTGGCCATACCAGGGTGTGATGCAACTGGATAGGATCAAGGACATCTCTAAGTGGCAGCATTCATCATTAAGAACACCCATCACCCAAGACATGTTTGCTTCTTATTGCTACCATCAGGGGTAAAGGAGCCTGAAGACCCACAATCAGCATTTTAGAAACAGCTTAACATAGAAAATAGGTGCAGGAGTAGGCCATTCGGCCCTTCGAGCCTGCACCACCATGCAGTATGATCATGGCTGATCATCCAACTCAGAACCCTGTACCAGCCTTCCCCCCATACCCCCTGATCCCTTTAGCCACAAGGGCCATATCTAACTCCCTCTTAAATATAACCAATGAACTGGCCTCAACTGTTTCCTGTGGCAGAGAATTCCACAGATTCACCACTCTCTGTGTGAAGAAGTTTTTCCTAATCTCGGTCCTAAAAGGCTTCCCCTTTATCCTCAAACTGTGATCCCTCGTTCTGGACTTCCCCAACATCGGGAACAATCTTCCTGCATCTAGCCTATCCAATCCTTTAGGATTTTACATGTTTCAATAAGATCCCCCCTCAATCTTCTAAATTCCAACGAGAATTCCGGCTTCCTCTCTCTGCCATCAGATTTCTGAACAGACAATGAACCCATCAACACCAACTCATTATTTTTTGTTCTCTCTTGCATTAATTATATATATACTGTATATATCCTTATGCAGTGTATATATTCTTATATTGTATATACCTGTATATTTTCTATACTGTATAGATTTATTTTTGAGTGCTGACGTCACAAATGTAAAATTCCACAAGACACTGGGAAGGTTTTCGAGCGATGTGCAGGTCTCTGTGCACCACAGACAGTTCTGAAAAGTGACCTCACATATGTAATGAACAGAAGTTAATGAAAAATAGAAAAACACTGCATAAAGCAAAAAACAATGATCTCAATCTTTTATCGTCAGCGTTGGAGTGAACATATGCCGCTTAACGGTATGCTGTTCATGAAACAAGCAAAGATCTATCACGACGAACTGAAAATATGAAGGTTATTGTGAATATTTAGCAGGCTGGTTGCAGAAATTTAAGAAAAGGCATGGCATTAAAATTTTAAAGTATTTGCTGATCTTGAAAATCTAGCACAAGAATAAGTCTACAATGATGATTGTTTTTATAACTTACGTAACGGCATTAAATTTTTGAAGTGTCACTAATGAAAATCTAACACCAGAACAAGTCTATGATGCTGACTGTTTTTATACCTTACATAAACCCTAAAAAAAAATAAAAATGCAGTGTACTGTAACCTTTCAATCAAAACATGGCATCATCGGTGGAGACAGAAAGCCTGCCATTGATAGTTGTGTTCAACAGCTGATTCAGGTATTCTCCCGATGCTGCTGCACTGGTTCTGCACACATTATATTTTCATTATATGAATGGTACATATATATATATTTTTTTAATATATTGCACTGTACTGCTGCCACAAAACAACTAATTTCATGACATATGCCACTGATATTAAACCTGATTCTGATTCAGAATAGGATGCTTTCTACGTGGCACCTGTAAAAATTACTGAGGATCATTGTGGAAAGTGATAGTGAAACCAGAATGAGATCATTTATGATCTAACGGGAGCAGCGGCTCGATTTTTATGTCTGATGCTCTGGAAAAGGATCTCACCCCACCCCCTATTGGCTCAGTGCCAAACTCTGCTGCAAAATGAGCCTCTGCTAACTACAATTTTCTTCACTGTCTATACAGCCTCCCTGTGACAAACAGAATCTCAAAGGAAAAGAAGATTCTCTCTGAACGGCTTATTGATGGTGTTTATAATTAGCCTGTTCTACATTGAACCATTGATCTCATCTGCCTCATTCTACACAAAATTCTACCCAAAGACAGCACTCACCTCAGCAACAGCAATAATATACTGATTAGTAAGAAGCTGCTGCCAGAATAAACATGGCTCAAAGTGAATTTCCTGCAAAGCAGGCGAAGGAGTGCAATATTTTATTGCATCTGCACTGTACCATTCATTACTCACTACAGGACTGTGAGGTTAGAATCTCAGGTAGAATGGGAAGTCAGATTAAGAGCTCAAGTTCAAGTTTATTGTCACCTTACTGTGTATAAATATATATATAGAACCAAATGAAACAATATTCCTTTGGACCATAAAACATATATTACACACAGCTCATAAAAAATATTACCCCAGATAAGTTAATAAAATATAATTCAAAATGCATGTGAAGTGCGCACAGGTAAACAGTAAACAGTACAGGATACAGTAAACAGCTTGCTGTCCTAGTGATGAGATCTCGGTGGTGGCAGAGTATCCATTAGTCTCACAGCCTGGGAGAAGAAGCTGTTACCCAGTCTGACAGTCTTAGTCCTGATGTTCCTGTACCTCCTTCCTAACAGTAGTGGGACAAAGAAATTGTAGGATGTGTAGTCAGGACCCTCAACAATTCTCCAGGCCCTTCATCTACAATGTTCCTGATAAATGTCACACGCTGGGGGGAGATGGAACCCAGTGATCCTCCTAGTAGGTTGTAGCCAAGGCTAATGTTGCTCCAGAGCTAGTGGGCCAAAATTCATCAAATTGCCATCAAGGATATACTGCAAGCCCACCAGTAGTCCACCAGCACTACACATCATCTCTGAAGCTTCTTTCCTGAAGCTATCCAGCTTCTCAACAAAGCTCACTCAGGTGCAACACCCTAACTGTCCCTGCACAACATCCGTTAAATGGCTTTTCCTGCTCTCCTTGTTCTGTTGAGAATTATTTAGTTGGTTCACATGTTCACATTTATTTAAGCTGATTATTGACACTTGCACATGTGACCCTTCTGCTAATTGTTGATTGCTCATGGCTGTTTGCACTATTGTTTTGTAAATTGTTGGTTGCTACTGTGTTGCCTGGGGTGGTATTATCCTGTGTTTTATGTTTGGCACCGAACCACAATCAATTCTGGTACATTTCACATACTGGCAATAAAATGATTCTGATTCTGGAAATAATAAAGCAGCCCAAAACAACTGAGGTAATATTCATTCATCATTCTTCTCATTGCCACCATTAGCGAGAGGTACAGGAGTCTGATTGGATGTTTTAGGAACAGTTTCTTCCCCTCAACAATCAGATTTCTAAATGGTCCATGAACCCTTAAACATAGCCTCACTTTTCTCCTTTACACATTTATTTTATTTTCATTTTAACTTACAGTAATTTTTATGTCCAGCATTGCAATGCTGTCACAAGAGACACATTTCATGACATATGTCTGTGATGATAAAAACCACGTGCACTGTCAAGGGCAAAGGCCAGGTCTGGGATTTAGCCGCAGTCAATAAAAGTAGGCCCAAATTTGGCTCAGGTCAGTTGATGTAGATCACTTAGGCAAGCTGAAAAGGGATGCAGTGGGAAGAATGAATTGGGTGGAGATCATAGCCTTCAGTGGGGAATTTGCTTGATTGAGAGCCCTGGGGGTAGGAGAAGGTCAGATATGAAATTAGTGGGTGGGTGGGGAATGGATAGAGATTGAAGCCTCTGTTGTTGATCTTGGAGGATTTTGAGTAATGGGGTAGCAGAGTTATGTTTCAGGTTGGTGGATGTGGGGTGTGGGAAGTGTCCTCACTGAATGGAATTGTATGATGACAGAAATGTGGTGAGGGAAAAGAGCCCAGAATGATGGAAATTAATTATAGGAATGATGTAGCTGGATTCCAGATTGGCACCGGGCTGTGAAAACCTAGCAGTCCCAAAAGTCCTAAAAATGGGGCTTATTCCTGGAAGCTTTGCATCGAGAGTGAGTAATTTCATAAAATGTCTGATGCACATACTTCATCAGACAAGGGACCCGCCGTGGGAAATGTCCCGTTAAATATGCACACTGATGTTTTGCATCTTGGAAATTTTCAGTTTACACAGAACTAATGTCAGATTTTCTTTCCATAATCTTAGAATTCACAGTACTGCAAGATCTAATTTTGAGGTCTAAATGATGCAGGAGATAAAAGAGTGGAAAGTGAGTCACCTCTTATGAATTACTCACCTTTGGGCCAGCTATCCAAGGCAATATATCATGGCCTTCTGGCACTGAGTCAGGGCCTCCTTAAAAAAAATATTGCCATTGCCAAAGGTTTGAGATCTAAAACATCAGTTATCATTCTGTTACCATTGCACGGCTCACTAAATATTTCCATTAATTTGAGTTCATATTTTTGTCATTGTTTCCTTCTTGTGTGCTGCTTGGTTGATAAACTATTTGTCAAGTTTTGGATTTGACATTCTTGATCAGCGTTCATAAAAGATTCAATTGCCACATCTGCGCCAAGTGCGTCGAGCTGTAGCTCCTTAGGGACTGCATTAGGGAACTGGAGACACAGCTCGGTGACCTTCGTCTGGTCAGGGAAAGTGAGGAGGTGATAGAGCGGAGTTGTAGGCGAATAGTCACACCAGGGCTTCGGGAGACAGACAAGTGGGTATTCAGGAGAGGGAAGGGCAAGAGTCAGATTCTAGAGAGTACCCCTGTGGCTGTCCCCTTAACAATAAATATTCCTGTTTGAGTACTGTTGGGGGGGAGGATGTCCTACCTGGGGGAGGCAACAGTGGTCGCATCTCTGGCAAAGAGTCTGGCCCTGTGGCTCAGAAGGGTAGGGAAAGGAAGCGGATGGCAGCAGTAATAGGGGACTCTGTAGTTAGGGAGTCAGACAGGCGATTCTGTGGATGCAGAAAGGAAACACGGATGGTAATGTTCCTCCCAGGTGTCAAGGTCCAGGATTTTTCTGATCACTTCCATGATATCCTGAAGTGGGAAGGAGAACAGCCCAAGGTCGTGGTACATGTTGGTACCAACGACATAGATAGGAAAAGGGAGGACGCCCTGAAAACAGACTACAGGGAGTTGGGAAGGAAGTTGAGAAGCAGGACTTCAAAGGTAGTCATCTCGTGATTACTGCCTGTGCCATGTGACAGTGAGTATAGGAATAGAATGAGGTGGAGGATAAATGTGTGGCTGAGGGATTGGAACAGGGGACAGGGATTCAGATTTCTGGATCACTGGGACCTCTATTGGGGTAGGCGTGTCCTGTACAAAAAAGACAGGCTGCACTTGAATCCAAGGGGGACCAATATCCCGGCTGAGAGGTTTGTTAAGGCTATTGGGGAGAGTTTAAAGTAGAATTGCTGGAGGCGGGGGTGGGGGAGTTGGTGGGAACCAAACTGAAGAGACGGAGGAAGGAGCAGTTGGCTCACAAATAGAGAAAGCTTGTAGACAGTGTGAGAGGGAAGATAAGCAAGTGATAGAGAAGGGATGCACTCAGACCGATAGTTTGAGAGGTGTCTATTTTAATGCAGGGAGTATTATGAACAAGGCAGATGAGTTTAGAGTGTGGATCAGTACTTGCAGCGGTGATGTTGTGGCCATTACAGAGACTTGGATGGTTCAGGGGCAGGAATGGTTACTTAGAATGCCAGACTGTAGATGTTTCAGAAAGGACAGGGAGGGAGGCAAAAGAGGTGGGGGCGTGGCACTGTTCATCAGAGATAGTGCCACGGCTGCAGAAAAGGAGGAAGTCATGGAAGGATTGTCTACTGGGTCTCTGTGGGTGGAAGTTAGGAAAAGGAAGGGGTCAATAACTCTTTTATAGACCACCCAATAGTAACAGGGACATCGAGGAGCGGATAGGGAGACAGATTCTGGAAAGGTGTAATAATACCAGGGTTGTCGTGGTGGAAGATTTTAATTTACCAGATATTGATTGGCATGTCCCTCGAGTGAGGGGTTTAGATGGAGTGGGGTTTATTAGGTGTGTTCAGGAAGGTTTCTTGACACAATATGTAGATAAGCCTACAAGAGGAGAGGCTGTGCTTAGAAACATATAAAACCTAGAGCACAATACAGGCCCTTCGGCCCACAAAGCTGTGCCAAACATGTCCTTACTCTAGAGCTACCTAGGCTTACCGATAGCCCTCTAGTTTTCTAAGCTCCATGTGCCTACAAGAGGAGAGCTGTACTTGATCTGGTATTTGGAAATAAACTTGGTCAGGTGTCAGGTCTCTCAGTAGGAGAGCATTTTGGAGATAGTGATCATAATTTGATGACGACGATCATAACTCTATCTCCTTTACCAGAGCATTGGAGGGGGATAGGAACAGAAAAGAGATTACAGCGAGACTTTGATACGATGCAACACTGGACTGAGAAGTGGCAGATGGAGTTCAAACCAGATAAGTGTGAGGTGTTTCATCTTGGTAGATCAAATATGATGCAGAATATAGTATTAATGATAAGACTCTTGGTAGTGTGAAGGATCAGAGGGATCTTGGGGTCTGAGTCAAAGCTGCTATATAGGTTGACTCTGTGGTTAAGAAGACATGCGGAGCATTGGCCTTCATCAACCATGGGATTGAATTTAGGAGCCAGACCCTTGTCAGACTCTGTGCTCAGTTCTGATTGCCTCACTACAGGAAGGATGTGGAAACCATCGAAAGGGTGCAGAGGAGATTTACAAGGATGTTGCCTGGATTAGGGAGTGTGCCTTATGAGAATAGGTTGAGTGAACTTGGCCTTTTCTCCTTTGAGCGACGGAGGACGAGAGGTGACCTGATAGAGGTTATTAAGATGATGAGAGGCATTGGTCGTGTGGATAGTCAGAGGCTTTTTACCAGGGCTGAAATGGTTAACATGAGAGGGCACAGTTTTAAAGTACATGGAAGTAGGTACAGAGGAGATGTCAGGGGTAAGTTTTTTATGCAGAGAGTAGTGAGTGCGTGGAATGGGCTGCCAGCGATGGTGGTGGAGGCGGATATGATAAGGTCTTTTAAGAGACTCCTGGAGAGGTACATGGAGTTTGGAAAAATAGAGGGCTATGGGTAAACTTAGGTAATTTCTAAAGTAAGTACATGTTCGGCACAGCATTGTATTGTGTTGTAGCTTTTCTATGTTTTTATGTTTCTAATTGCATTCCAGTGTAGTTCTATCTTTTACATAGTTCATGTGTGTTATGCTTTTGAATGTATCCTCCTCCACATTGGGTGTATTCAGTAAGTGAGACCGATCAGTCTGTCAAATGAATGCAAATACTCTGGGACACTACTCTGAAGAACAATAGCTCTATTTCATCCCACTGCTAACCTACACCTCACCACAAGATACTCCAGGGAAACCTCAGTACTAATCAACAAATTTCAAAACCTGGGCCTCTGTACCTCCCGCTACAATTAGGTCCTAGGTTTCCTCATAAGAGGAACACAGTGCAAATCAGTAATGACAACTCTTCCACGCTGACAATCAGCACAGGTGCATGTCAATGCACATACAGTCACAAAATAATATTAGCACAAGACCCTAACTGGTATGGCTTGAAGATTAATGGTGCATGGGATGTTGTCCTGAAGCCACTCTCCTGCAAGAACAAGCACGCAGCAGTTTCTCATCTCCTGCAGCCACAGACGAAGGCATTCCAACTGGTCTTCCACGGGGCGGATATTAGAAAGCAGCACTAATATCAGAGCTGGGCTGCAGGGGCCAGCCCTCAACCCAGCATGGATTCTAACGTACCTGCTGCACCTCCATTATTACCCACATGCACGATTGTGATCATCTCTCTACAGGACCAAAGCTTATAAACGTGGGTCAAATATTTGGTTGAATCCAATGAAAACATAATGTCATAATCCATATTTTGATGACAGCCAGGAATGTCCTTACGATAGGCATCGATGGTTCTTTACAACAATTCATACAAAATATCTTGATATACTTGCAATATTGCAGTAACATCCAATGTACTTTATTACTGTAGTGATGAGAAACATAATTACTGCCAGCAAATCCAAAATATTTTGACATTTTAATTGACTTGTTCCATCACTCATTTGGATTGGGAACATCAGCTGCAGTTAATTTCAATAGAATTAATGGTGATGAGAACAGAAGAAAACAGTATAAATTCTTTAGAACTAATAGTTAAAATGCTGTTTTAGAGGATTGGAGGATACTTCCAATTTGTAATGTTTGGATGGTAATTTCCATAAAGGGACTCAGTTAGTTGTCAATTTAAAAAAAATCATATTTTATAAGAGTACATTCCCCCCCCCACCGAGTTCAGAACATTTCCAGTAATTTAGACATTATGTGCCCAATTGCACAACACAAAGTTCTTAACACATAATAATGAGCCATAAGTCAGACACAGGGTGCTTCCAAGTTTTGCAAGGAAGAGGATTAATCAACCTGGAGAAGAGAGGATTCAGAATAATCTCAGGCAATGACTAAAAACCTAACCTGAAATATACCCTCAGTAGCCACTGTTTCGACACCTCGTGTACCTAATAAAATAGCCCTTGATTGTATGTTTGCCGTCTTCTGTTGCTGTAGCCCATCCACTTTGAAGTTCAACTGTGCATCCAGAAATGCTTTTCTGCACACCATTGTTGTAACACATGGTTACTTGAGTTGCTGTCGCTCTCCTGTCAGCTTGAACCAGTTTGGCCATTCTCCTCTGAAAATCTCTCATTAACCAGGACTTTTTTTGCCCATAGAACTAACACTCACTGGGTGTTTTTTTTTTTCAGTTTCCGCACCGTTCTCTGTAAATGCTAGAAACTGTTGTGCATGAAAATCCCAGAAAATCAGCGGTATCTGAGATACTCAAAGTACCCAATCTGGCACTAACAATAATTCCACTGTCAAAGTCACTTAGATCATATTTCTTCCTCATTCTGAACACCAACTTGACCATGTCTGCGTGCTTTCATGCATTGTGTTGCTGTCACATGACTGGCTGATTAGATATTTGTATTAATGAGCAGGTATACAGGTGTACCTAATAAAGTGGCCACTAAGTATATAATAATGAGAATTAAGCCAGGCAAAGGATATTTCAATGTTCTATGAGAAATCAATTCATTAATCCATATGATTCAGAATCATTTCAAGGAATGGATAAAAACCTAGCCTGAAATGCAAAAACCAAATAACTAGGCAGCACAGCTTGTAGAGATGCTCCCTCAGAGAACCAAAGATCCAGGTTTAATCCTCACTGAAGTTGCTCTCTGCATTGAGTTTGCATGTGCTCCCTCTAACTGCATGGGTTTCCCCTGGAGGGCCCAGGTTTCCTCCCACATTCCTAAAGCTTGCAGGTTGGTAGGTCAATTACTGCTATTGAGTAGGTTAAATTCAGAATCTGGGTGGAGTTGATGAAAATGTGGGCAGAATTAAAAAATATGATAGTGTAAATGGGTGGTCGATGGTAAGTATGCTCTTGATGAGTCAAAGGACCTCTGGAACTCTGTTACACTAAGTATTCCTAAGCGAGACAATAAATACATGGAGAGCATTCTGATTAGTTGTATCACCACCTGGAATCAAAAGCACAGGATCAAAAGGGGCTGCAAAAGATTACAGGCTGAGCCAGCTCCATCACGGTCATAGAACTCCCACCCTCCAGGTCATCTTCGAAAGGAGGTGCCTGAAGATGGTGGCATCCATCGTTGTATACCTTCACCATCCGAGGCAGTCCCGCTTTCTCATTACTACCATCAGGGAGGAGCAGAGGAGTCTGAAGATGCCCACTCAACATTTTCAGAGCAGATTTTTCCCCTCTTCCATCAGATTTCTGAATGGTCCTTGAAGGCATAAGCCCTACTTTACTATTCCCATTTCACACTATCTATACATCAAACTATCTATCTATTGATCAATCTAGCTACTTATTTGTTATTACAACTTAGAGTGCTTGTTATGCCTTACACTGTACTGTTGGTACAAAACAACAAATTTTACCACAGAGTAACACACACAAACTGTTAGAGGAACTCAACAGGCCAGGCAGCAACTATGGGGAGGAATAACGAGTCGATGTTTTGGGCCGAGACTCTTTAACAATCCTGATGACAGATCTCGGTCTGAAACATTGCGTCTTTATTCTTTTCCAGGGATGCAGCCTGATTGCTGAGTTCTCCTAGCAGTTTGTGTGTGTTATTCTGCATCTCCAGCATTTGCAGAATCTTTTGGGTTAAAAATTTTACTCATACATGTATATGTGTGTGTGTATGTGTGTGTATATATATATATATATATATACATATAATAATAAACCTGGTTATGATTCTGACTTTGATCTGAGACAGTGATTATTTAAACTGACTGGATTTCTTACAATTGAAATGATCCTGTCTTCCCTTTTCCATAGCCACCTGATCTTCCTTTGAATTTTCCAATAGCATGTCTTCTTCCTTGAACACTCTTTTGCTCATCACTCCAAATTGCCCTTGATCCTGCCATAAATTTTGCACTTTCCTTCCATTCTGTCTTTATCTGCACCCTAAAGCAGTTGATCTCAATGATTCCGTAATCTGGTGTAACTAACTAACTCTACACCTCTCATCACAAATCTGGAGCATTTTCTGTTGTTATTTCAGGTTTCAATTTTCTGTGGTATTTTGCTTTTATAGCACCACATTTTTTGTATCATTCCTATTCTGATCTCTATCCATTGCTTGTTATAAAGAGATCCAATTATAAACTTGAGGGGTGACACACTGCAGCATGCAGGATGAATAATGAATCCTCTGACTTTTAGAGAACTTGCCCTTACTTTCCATTTCTATCAGACCCAGCCATTTTGGTTTGTCCTTGCTCTCTTCATATTATTTTTCATTTGTTTATTTAGGATTAAAAAATTAGAGATTGACTCTATTTGTCACATGTACATCAAAACATTGAAATGTATAGTGAAATGTCCCGTTTGCTACCATGACCATCACAGTCTGAATATGTGCTGGGGCAGCCTGCAAGTGCTCCCATGCTCCTGGCACCACATATCATGCCCGCTACTTACTAATCCTAACCCATGCGTCCTTGGAATGTTGGAGGAAAGTAGAACACTCAGATGATGTGAACACAGTTTTTTGGAGAATCTACAAAAGAATTGAACCCTGATCGCTGCCGTTATAAAGCATTATGCTAACTGCTGCACTACTGTTCCACCCAACTATACATTATTAAACATTAACCACATATTACACAAATAGCTTAACTTCTTTATTGGATACATTATTTCACCCTATTTCAGACATCTCTTTTGTTCTATCCACTTCCCCTTCCCTACCATTTTTGCTACCTTAAAACCCTCTTCTCTTTTTCTCAGTTCTGAAGAGAAGTTTTCATCTTGAAACGGTAACTCTTTCTCTTTCCACAGATGCAGCCTGCCTTCCCAAATTTTTCCAGCAGTTTCAGTTTTTATTTCAGATTTCCAGTATCTGCACTATCTTTATTTTGATTTTCATTTTCTCTCTCACAAATATAGGCATTTTGACAAACATGTTCCAGACATTATAAAGAAAACTTCAACTCAGAGTAACAAAATTATTTGCTGTTAATCCTATAAACATCCCTTCTGTAATTCTTATGAAATCATGTTGAAGTTGAACACCTCACACTTTAAATCCCATTTAGTTTAAAACTGCAGGATAACGTTTAAACAGAATTGGTGAAATTCTGGTGCTGCTTGTGAGAATGAATCCAATGTTGCAGGGTTTTTTGACTTGAGTCGTCAGGCTGTGGGTTCAAGATCCATTCATGACAACTAACCAAAGATTGAGGTTAATGCTTCTGTCTGGTACTGAGGGCATGTTTTAATGTTGGACATCTTTTGGACAGATATTAAACCAACGCTCCAACTATTGTGAATGTAAAATTCCATGGCAATATTTGAAAGTTTTCCAAAATGACAAGCCAAAAATATATTTCTTAAATAATATCATAGAAAGCATGCTAACTGGTGACAATAATCATGCTCCGCAAGGGAGATTGCTATGTGCAAAACGATTGACATATCTCCCGGATAACCACAGTAACCGGAGTTCAAAAATAGCTGTAAATCCATACGTCGTGTCCTGAAAGCAAAGTGAATGTTGTTAGCACATAAATGTAAATAACACACAAAATGCTGGAGGAACTCAGCAGGTCAGGCAGCATCTTTGTGAAGGAATAGAGAATGGACGTTTCAGGCTGAGACCCTTCATCAGGACTAAAGGGTCTCAGCCCAAAATTTCAGCTCTATTCCTTCCTGTAGATGCTGTCTGACCTGCTGAGTTCCTCAAATATTTTATGTGTATTTCCAGCATCTGCAGAATCTCTTGATTAAATACAGATCTATTCCTTTCATTTGGAAATTTGAGGTACTTTCTCACCAACAGCTGCTGAATGGTTTTGATGGCCTCTCACATCCAGGGGTACTAGCTCAGGTCTCAGTCAATTTCAGGCTGAGAGGGAACATATTTTCACAGTGCACTTGTGCTCTCTGGTGGTGTAGTGCTGAGGAATTTGCATACTTACCTTAAGCAAGCATAGGAATCAAAGAATGCCATTCAGTGACAAGAATCTGTTACTTCAGCAAGCTAGATCATGGCTGCTTTGAATTAGCATCTGAATTAGTTCTGTTATAGTTTATTTTTATTTAGAAATATAGCAGAGTAACAGTACTTTCAGTCTAATGAGCTTGGGCCATTCAATTACACCCATGTGACAAGTTAACTTACGTACTCGGAGGAAACTCACGCAGTCACGGGGAGGAAGTGCAACTCCTTACAATCAGCGGCAGGAGTTGCACTCAGGTCACTCTCTTTGTATTAGAATTACACTAACTGCTATGCTACTGTGCTGCCCCAAATATATATATTTTTATTCAATTATGAAGTACAATAAATTCTAAACTTGTTACATTCTCCAGTTTAAGTTGAGTAGTGCAGGCTGACGCAGTGGACTTGAATAAGTAACTCCACTGCCAATCGAATCTGGTGGTCAAATCATTGTAGTGATTTTATGCACTTTATATATATTTCTCATTTGTTTTACAGTGCCAGCTGTCAGATCAGGGTTCAATTCCTTCTGCTGTCCGTAAGGAGTTTGTACATTCTGTCCATAATCACATGGGTTTCCTCTGGGTGCTCTGATATCCTCCCACATTCTGAATACTTTCATTTAGGGTTAGTTAGTGAGTTGTGGGCAGGCTATGTTGGCGCCAGAACCGTGGCAACACTTGCACAGTCCTCGCTGATTTGAATTGATGCAAATGGTGCATTTCACCATATCACAAACAAGAGATAAACTGCAAATCCTGGAAATCTAAGCAACGCACACAAAACGTTGGAGGAAGTCAGCAGGTCTGGCGGCATCTATGGAAAAGTGTATGCTTTAATGTACATGTAACAGACAAAGCTAATCTTTAAAAAAATCCTTAAATCTTTTTCAAATCAAGTCAACTCAAATTTATTGTAATTTAACGATATACATGTATATAACCATATAATGTATATAGGAATGAGATAAAGTTTCTTCGAACCGGGGTGTAAAGCATGGTAGTACACATAACACGCGATAACTTATGAAGGTAAGGATAAAATCTACAGATGAACCACACATAAATAACAAACTAAAAGGCATTAATATAAAATATTCTAAGGTATGGAACAGAGTAATCAGTGACACTTCAAATACAGTGGAGCAGAGATTTCAGAAGCCTATGTCCTGGGGGAAGAAATTGTTTCTCATTCTAACCACTCTTGTTTTTTATGCATCATAGTCTCCCGCCTGATGGTAGAAAGTCAAAGATGATGCTGGATGGATGGGTGGGATCCTTAATAACACTAAGGGCCCTGTGTACACAGCGTTTCTGATAAATGTCCTTGATTGATGATAGGAAGACCCCTATGATCCTCTCAGCTGTTCTCACAGTCCTTTGTAGAAGATGTTATCTTGTTGTCATCAGGAAAAGCTGCTGCAGTTTTTATTTTCTCCGTGTTTTAAATAGCTGGATTTCTGAGGAAGTTGACCTTGTTTGCTGAATAATGGAGGGTTTGAGTTTGGTTGTTTTACCCCATCTATCACTGATGCGGACTGCTATTACATGTTCTATTTCAGTGTGATGAACTCTGAATGTTTCCTTCTGAGGACTGTTTTGAAAATAAGGAGCACCTGCGCTGCTGACTCAGAAGATTGTGATTTTGAGCTCCATCCCAAAGCAAATATTGAAAGCTGCAATAAAAAAACAAATAAAAAATTGCTGGAATTACTTATTAGACTAGGCAGCATCTCTGAGAAGGTGAGATGGTATTGTGTGCACTTTTTGGTTGTCCCATTACAGGAAGAATGTTCTGTCCAAGTAAATGCAGAGAGTTGCGAATTCAGTCCAGTATCCCTCCACTGACTCTGTCTGTATTTCCTTCTGCATTTGGAAAGCAGCCAACATAATGCTCTGGTGATTCTCTCTTCTCCCTATTTCCATCAGACAGAAGATAAAAAAACTTAAAAACACATACCACCAATCTTCTATCCAGCAATTGAATAGATCTCTTATTGGATAAAAATGATCCTGATCTCTCTATCTCATGTTGGCCCACACACTTCATTGATCTACCTGCGCTGCAGTTCCCCTGATAATGTAACACAATACTCGACATTATATTTTCTTTTCTTTTATACTATCTTGATGCACTTATGTATGGAATTAACTGAATGGCATGCAAACAAGTTCTTTTCAATGTTTATCAGAATGTGTGACAATAATAAATCAATCACCAATTACCTGGATGTAGAGGTTTTAGATTGGATACAGCAGAGGTTTAGATTAGATTATGAGGACACGCAGTCTTCTTTTATTGTCATTTAGTAATGCACGCATTAAGAAATGATACAATGTTCCTCCAGAATGATATCACAAAAACACAAGACAAACCAAGACTGAAAAACTGACAAAAACCACATAATTATAACATATAGTTACAACAGTGCAAAGCAATACCGTAATTTGATAAAGAACAGACCATGGGCACGGTTAAAAAAAAGTCTCAAAGTCTCTCGAAAGTCCCATCATCTCACGCAGACGGTAGAAGGAAAAAAAAACTCTCCCTGCCATGAACCTCCAGCACCGCAAACTTGCCGATGCAACACCCTGGAAGCACCCGACTACAGCTGACTCTTGAGTCCGTCTGAAAACTTCGAGCTTCCGACTAGCCTTCCGACACTGAGCACCGAGCACCATCTCTGCTGAGCGCTTCGACCCCGGCCCTGGCAACAGGCAATAGGCAAAGCCGAGGATTTGGGGCCTTCCCCTCCAGAGATTCTCGATCGCACAGTAGCAGCGGCAGCGAAACGGGCATTTCAGAAGTTTCTCAAGATGTTCCTCCGTGCTTCTCACATCTGTCTCCATCAAATCAGGATTGTGCACGGCCCCTACCTAACAAATACTGATATCATTTCGGAGCGGCTGCGCGCACTGCGTCGGGCTGCCACCTTCTCCTCCCCTCTTCCAGGATGTTGCCTGGATTAGAGAGTATTAGCTATAAGGAGATATTGGACAAACTAGTAATGTTTTCTCTGGAGTGTCAGAGGACGAGGTGAGACCTGATTGGAGTGTATAAAATAATGACAGGATTAGAAGGGTAAGCAGTCAGAGTCATTTTCCCAGGGTAGAAAAGTCAAATACATAGATTTAAATTGAGAGGGGCTAAATTTAAAGGAGATATGCAAGAAGTTTTTTTTACACTGAGGGTGGTAGGTGCCTGGAATGCGGTGGAAGGAGACATTTGAACATGAGGCGTGTAAACATGTAAGGCATGGGGAGGGGGGAGAAATATAGGCCACATACAAGCAGATGAGTTTAGTTTAACTTAACAAGGGGCCTGATGAGGGGGCCTTGGCATGAAATGTTGACTGCTTATTCCCCTTCATAGATGCTGCATGGCCTGCTGTGCTTCTCTGGCATTTTGTACGTGTTCCTCTGGAGTTCAAGTATCTGCAGAGTCCTTTGTGTTTACAGCTAGGAAGTGATGTTTCGTGTATGAATGGTGAAGCTGATATTAGTCCTTTGGGAGGGGAGCATCATGAAGAATTGTTTGTCAGAGGAAAGAGTTTTAGTGCTCTGGCTGAAATATGAGTTTGTAGGATGGATCACAAGAGGCTGATTGAAGTCTAGCTGTCTAAGAATCCTTCTCTCCTCTAATCTATAGCAGCTCTGAGAGATTTACTTTCAGTACATGTTTGTAAAGTCTTGCAATTTGCTAAGCTGTGAGGAACATGACAGCAGTCAGTTTAAATAAAGACTACAAGATGCTTGTGGTTCTCAAGTTTAGGGGCGTGACTCCTTCAGAAGAGCTCTGCTTCCATCAGTGCACTATTTCCGGAGTTCTGCAGCAACTCTCAAAGTAACACAGCATTCATACTGCACTCTAAAGCTGGAGGGAAAAGAATGACAAGCAAAGAACACATTCCATGTGCTAATTATATGCCAACTCAATCAGGTACTTTGTTTCTGGATCTGATTGAATTGCATTGCAATTACACTAGGGAGCTGGTTCTCACTATATGAGCCCTGTCACACACTGCTAGTTAATATTATGCGTTGAGATGGCAAAACATCCCAACAATAGTTTCTAAGGTTTGAATAGTTGAAAAAGTACCTTTCTATTTCTACTCCAAAAAAAAAGATAAATCAATGATTCTTAAAATGAAGCATAATTTGAATTAAAACTGTTTTGGACTGTCCCTGTAATTATGTTTAAAAAAACCTTTGATTAGCGTTACTCAGAAAACAATGCTGTCAACAGTACCAAGGCTCAACTGCCAATTATTTGAGATACTAATGCGTCAAGCAAGCTGTCTCCAGTCAATTATCACTGTGGACCTTGCCAAACATCAACATTTCTCCAGTTCTCGGTCCACTAAATCACACTTTCTATACATTTCCCAGTGGCTTGGTGTCTGGCAGTCTCAGTTTGAGGTAAAAGGTGGTGGATTCAATTCTGGTTCTTGAGACTTGAGCACTCCAGGAGGTGTATTGTGTTTGTGTAATTCTTTTCTAATCAAGTTGATTCTGTAGCACCATTCTGAAGTGAAACACTACAGTGTGCTCTCCCGTGTTCCTTAAGGTTGTTATAGCCAGGGGTGGTAATAGAGACAAGCTCCCACTACCTATTAAATGCTCCCAATTGCGTGCTCCTCAGTTAGGCTCTGACAACCAAGTCCAGCTCCTGGCCTTCACGTGTGGCTTAGCTACTAAGCCTGACTGAACCATTTCTACTGACAGGATGAGGGGCAAAGATGGGTGACTGGCACTTTAAACCAGTCATTTCGGGCAGATGGAGCTCATCAGCCACGGTTGGCAGCTCATCCAGGAGAAGGAAAACTCTGATTTCAAACCTCTGCCGCCTTGAGGCTATATCCACTGATGGGAAAGGCTTCAGGAGTAAACCCCGAGGGAAAAATCTGGAGCTGGAGTCCCAAAGGCAGTCCTACATTAAATTCAATGCTGACTGGCAACTCCTGTGACGTTGCTAGTACCAAACTGCATCGGTCTATACCGTTCCTCTGGATTCAGATGCATGGAGCGAGGGAGCTTGCTACATGGGTAACACTTACTCTTCATACTGTACTGCCCAGGCTTGCATAACTAGACAACTAGGATGCAATATTCATGGTCAGCTCAGACCAACGGAGGCCCTCACCTTTCCGCTCTCCTGTGTGTTCCTCACTTAAAAGAAGATTAATAAAAATGGAAATAGGAGCAGGATCTTCCAGTTTAAGATGGCTCTGGTGAATCTCAGGTGATTTCTCACTTCTGGCAATTAAATAAAGAAAACAACCACAGTAAATAGTAAATACTTCGTTAATCACTCTTTTTCTGGTAAATGATCACCACAAGCAATAGCTTCTAACTGCCCTCTAGACCTGGAAGGAATTCGATGTGGCAAAGCTGAGACAAGGTGAGGCAGGGGGCTGCCACCGAGAGCAAGGAAGACCTGAGGTTCGATTAGCTTGAATCACCAGACTGAATTGGAAAGGTCAGACCAGGCCGAATCAAGGCAGCGGGGTCCAGGCCCCACAGCATATCAAAGCGATCAAACCCGATGTTTGGAAGACGATTTAGGCGCCAAGTCTGATTGAAAATATCAGGGAGTCAGGGCCCAAGGCGAGGGACAGGCCAGTTCAGCTCACTGGGCCGTGATGTTTACTCGTCTCTGAGCTAAACAAAGGGTTTGTGCACAGACTCTCTTTGTGAACTTCAGTTCAGAACACTATAGGCTTGCATTTATTATTTGCATGAATTGTTTACTTTCTCTTCAAATTGGGTCTTTTTTAATGAGTTCTTTTGGGTTTCTATATTTTGTGGCTACCTGTAAGGAGATAAATCTCAAGGTTGCACATTGTATACATACTTTGATAATAAATATACTTTGAACATTAAACTTTGTGTCTGCTCTGCTACTCATCATTCCTGATCTTCTGTCACAACATTACACACTATACACATCAAAGTGTTGGAGAAACTTAGTAGGTCTGGTAATATCAATGGAGAGGAATAAACAGTTAACATTTCAGGCTGAGACTCTTCATCAGGACTAGTCCTGCTGAGTCATCATGAACACTGTGAATGTTCATTGCCTCATGAAGAAGTAGAGGCACTCTTCTAGTTTTCTTCGCCATTTTGTCTGTAGCTGGACCAGGACAAGTTGTTGGTGATCGTGAACAACAGAACTTATGCAACCATCCAAGTCAGAGAATTCCAAAGATTGGTCAGCATCTCAGTCCTAATAGATTACCCCTCATTTTCATACTGTGCTCCCTATCAGCATTACTGAAACAGTCTGTTTATTCTCATATACTGTTTGTGGAAGCTCAACGGACAAGTACACTTTTAGCCGTGGAATGTGCTATTCAAATGTAGGTTCTTACTCCTGATTTGGCTTAATCACCATCTGTAGCCTCACAGAACACCTGGTCCTAGATCGCAAACACACACACCACACACACACACACACACACACACACACCACACACACACACACACACACACACACACACACACACACACACACACACACACACACACACACACACACACACCACACACACACTATGCAGCCAGACCCAACAACTGAGAAGTTGTGGCAGTTGGATTTTCTGTCATAAGCTACTTCAGCAGATTGAGTCACTACCCATTTTGCAAGGTATCATTTCAGACATTCTTTTTCCTGTGTTACTGACTTTCCTCCTTGCCTGTTGGCAAGCATGGAAAAAAACAGAGAAATACAGGAGCATGGTGTAGATTGGGAAACCGTGTGGCTGAGCGCCTACGCTCTGGAAATAGCACGATCTCTCAATGGACACCCATTTTAATTCCACTTCCCATTTCCATTCCTCTATGTCCATCCATGGCCTCCTCCACTGTCGTGTTGACTTTAACTTTGAATTATCATAACTTCAAATGAGTACATCATAGATATTGTGACTAATACTCACTCTACCATTGTGAATATACAGTCACCCAGTGTTTCTGATGATATTTTAAATTCACTGTGGTTACATTCAAGTTTTTCCTGTCTCATCCTATTGTCATATAACATATCTTCTTTGTGGGTTTTTTTGCCTCCTATGGAGTAAGATAGAGTGTGTGCAAAATGAGGTACAAATACATTACACATTTTCTGTAAGTGTGTGAGCTCTGGTAAGAGAGACCTATTTGTCCCAGGATCCTCTCGGAGTTGAATGAATACCCAAAAATAAACATGCGTTTAATGAGGCCACACTTAGGCTGGAGGAACAACACCTTATATTCTGCTTGGGTAGCCTCCAGCCTGATGGCATGAACTTTGATTTCTCAAACTTCCAGTGATGCCCCCCCACTCCCCCTCTCCTTCACCATTTCCCATCCCCTTTTCCCTCTGTCACCCCATCTCTTTGCTCACCCATCACCTCCCTCTGGTGCTCCCCCCCCTTTTACTTTCTTCCATGGCCTTCTGTCTCTTTCACCAATCAATTTCCCAGCTCTTTACTTCACCACCCCCCTTTAGGTTTCACCTATCATCTGGCATTTTTTGCTCCACTCCCCCCACCTTTTAAACCCGCTCCTCTGCTTCTTTTCTCCTGTAGGGATGAAGAGTTTTGACCCGAAATGTCAACTATATTCTTTTCCATGGATGCTCCCTGGCCTGCTGAGTTCCCCCAGCACTTTGTGTGTGTTGCTCGAATTTCCAGCATCTGCAGATTTTCTTGTTCGTCAAGGTTTGACGTGTTGTGCAGTCAAAGGTGCTCTTCTGCAACACCACTATTGTAACACGTGGTTACTTGAGTCACTGTTGCCTTCCTGTCAGCTTGAATCAGCCTGCCCACCCTGCTCTGACCTCTTTTATTTTTGCTCACAGAACTGCCACTCTCTGGATGTGTTTTGTTTTGCACACTATTCTCCGTAAAACCTTGTGACCATGGTGCATGAAAATCCCAGGAGATCAGCAGCTTCTGAGATACTCAAACCACCTCATCTGGCACCAACAATCAAGTCACTAAGCCCAATTCTTTCCCATTCTGATGTTTGGTCTGAGTAACAACTGAACCACTTGACCATGTCTGCATGTCTTTATGCAGTGAGCTGCCGCCATATCATTGACTGATATTTGCATTAACAAGCAGGATTACCTGATAAAGTGGTCACTGAGTGTATATGAAGGTTCTTTCCTTTCTTCTGTTTCTCAGTCCTGGTACTAACTTATACCCACGTCTCAAGGTATAAGCCATGCTGCAGGAGTTCATGAAGGCAGCTCACCGTCACCTTTTGAAGGATGACTAGAAAAAGGCAATGAATGTTGGCTCAGCCTGCGAAGCCCACATCCCTAAACAAAACTTGCATCTCGTAGTTAGTGCCACTGTTTTAAGTACTGAAAGGTTTCCTTGCTACTGCCCACTCTGTGAGCAGGCAGGGGGGATAAGGTGTTGTGGACCGAAGGGCTGTTCCTGTGCTGTACAGTTCTGTTCTCTGTGATCTGTATTACATCATGGTTTACTAAGGCATACTTCTCCATGGATTGTCACCTTGTCGCGGTGGAGAGGCTTGTGTGGTCCTGTGATCCCGAGAGCAATGCCGTCTGGAGCTGTGCTCCTGATAGTGTCACCCGCGGCAGTAAGGTCGAGGGTGAGGTCCCTGACAAAGAACAATCCAACCAAGAGCTCAACGGTGGAACAGGCAGATGAAGTTACTTCGAACTCAACGGTTGTGAAGGCGGATGAAGGCTGCAACAAATCCATCAGCTCCAATCATCGTGGTTTCCATGCCGCTGGAATCAGTTGGCTGATTTGTGAAGTATTGTGTGTTTCTTGGAGTGCAACATCAATTAGACATTAAAGAAATACACGCACAGGTGTCTTCACTCTGTGGGCCAGAGTGAAGACCATCATCCTCGGCCTCGAGGGATAGCCACGACGGCGATGACGACTAAGGCATAAGGATATACTGAAGGGTAGAAATTCCTGATAGTGATGATAACATTCTTATTCCTGAATAGTATCCTACACCATAGATCTACAAGAAGAAATAATGGATTGAATTAAGGCTCAAATTATTCCTAATATAAATCATCCATTTTGTATCTTTGTTTATTAAATAAAATTCTGAATGCATACTGCTGTTACTGTAGTTAGGGATAATTCTGTGGTTATGAAATTCTGGACAGTATAAATATGGATTAATTAAAATGAGAACCACTTTTCAGGAAACAAAAGCTATCCAGAATTTAACTTTCAGCTGATACTTTGCAGTTACTGAAACCATTCATTGGTTGTTGGACGCACTCAAAATGCTGGAAGAACTCAGCAGGTCAGGCAACAGCTCTGGAGAAAAATACAAAGACAACGATTCAGGCCGAGACCCTTCATCAGGATTCATCAGGCCATATCAATGGTCTCAGCCCAAACTGTCAACTGATTCATTTAACACATGTCCATTGAAACATACAATGAACTGAATTATTTGCATTAACAACCAACACACCCTGGGATGTTCTGGGGCAGCCCACAAGTATTGCTACACAGTCTGGTGCCAACATAGCCTGTCTACAACAAAACAGAACATGATCTTGAGACTAGAACTAGTGGTCATAGGTTAAGGTGAATGGTGAAATGTTTAAGAGTAACGTGGGAGGGAACTTCTTCACTCAGAGGGTGGTGACAGTGTGGAATGAGCAGCCAGCAAAATTGCTGGATGTGGGTTTGATTGCAGCACTGAAGAGAAATTTGGATAAGTACATGGATGGGAGAGGTATGGAGGGCAATTTTCTGGATGCAGGTTGATGGGACTAGGTGCAATGATAGTTAGGCATGGGTTAGATGGGCCAAAGGGCCTGTTTCCCTGCTGTGTGTTCTATGACTCTATGACTCTATAACATACCAAGCAACAAAACAACAACAGCAAAACAAGTCTTGTTCCTCCCTCCACCCACCCATGCACATACACAGCCCTCTAATACCAGGACAAGCCATCTTTGGCCTCCAGTCTCCAGTGGACTCATGGATTGACAGACACAGGGCCTTCAACTTCCCTAGCAGACTCATAGAGATTACATCTTGGTGGGATAATCTGCAGGACCTCCAATAACCCATAAGGCAAAATTAACCCTGACGAGGAAGCACATATGGCACATTTTCTGATGCTTCTCTGATGTTACTGCTTTCTAGATCTTATTCCAGATTCTGTAATTTAAAGCTTATGTTGTTTGAAGATTGCAAAACCAGATACTAATGGATGAGTATATGACTAATTTATTTTGAGACAGAATGCTCCAACTATATGCTAACACTGTTTCGATGTTAATTAGAAAGAGCCCTAAATCTGAAGCAATGTGAGATGCATCAAAATATATTATTTTTCTTTTATTGGATGACTATCCAATGTATGTGGATTCTGAGTGTGTTAATAATTAAATACAAGGACCCTTATTCACAGAAAGCCTGCTTTCATATGCTGTAAGCTTGTGCTGTTATTCGTAGGAACGTGTGCAAATTGTCTGTCTGTAGTACAGGGTGAATTCAGGAAGGATCCACTTATCCTGTCATTCTGCTTTTGAAATTCTTTTAATAAGCTATTCAGAATGTTTGTATCCTTTCTACACCAGAGAGCTGTGGATGCTGAGCCATTGAGAATATTCAGGGCTAAGACGGACATGTTTTTCGAACTATAGGGGAAGCAGAGATTATAGGGATCAGGAGTAGGGTGAAATTGAGGTTAATATCAGAACTTATTGGGTCATGTTTCTTACTTTTAATACAAACACTTGGTTAGGCACACACCTGGCACCTGCTCATGAATGCCAATATCTAACAAGCCAATCATGTGGTAGCAACTCAATGCGTAAGAGCATGCAAACATGGTTAAGAGGTTCAGTTGATGTCCAGACCGAACACCAGAATGGAAAAGAAATGTGATCTCAGTGACATTGACCATGAAATGTTTGTTGGTGCTGGGCAGGTGGGTTTGAGTACCTCGCAAACTGCTGCTCTGCTCAGATTTTCACACCCAACCGTTTCTAGAGTTTACAGAGAATGGTGTGAAAAACAAAAAAAGAAATCTGCTGAAAGGAAGTTCTGTGGGAGAATACATCGTTTTAATGAGAGAGGTCAGGGGAGAACAGCCAGACTGGTTCAAGCTGACAGAAAGGTGACAGTAACTCAAATAATCACACCTTACAAAGGTGGTGTGCAGAAGAGCATCTCCGAATGCAAAATATGTTGAACCTTGAATTGGATGGGCTACAGCAAAAGCATAATGTATATTCAGTGGCTACCTTATTAGGCACAGGAGTTATCTAATGAAGTGGCCACTGAGTGTATATACTTATATTCATTTTTCTTAATCCTTCTTCTTATCCTAGTCAAAAAGACCATTCAGGCCATTAAGTCTATGCAGGCTTCCAGTGGAGAAATCACGTCAGTTTCATTGCACCGTCTATTTCCCATAGGATGCAGGTTACTATCTCTCTCAAGTACAAACACATCTGCAATATCTGTCATGGGAGTTCATATTAAACTATTAATTATGGAGAAGGTGCAGAGGAGCTTCACAAGAATGATCCCTGCAATGAAAGTGTTAAAGTTTGAGGAGCATTTGATTGCTTTGGGCCTCAATTGTTGGAGTTTGGAAGAATGAGGTGGATCTCATTTAAACCTCATATTAAAGGCCAAGATAGAGTGGACGTGGAGCATGTTTCCTATAATGGGAGAGTCTAGGACCAGAGGACACAGCCTCAGAATAGAAGGATGTTCCTTTAGAACAGAGGTAAGGAGGAAGTCCTTTTGCCGGATAGTGGCGAATCTGCATAATTCATCACCACAGGTGGTTGTGGAGGCCAAGTCACTGGGTATATTTAAAGCCGAGTTTGATAGATTCTTGATTAGCAGGGGCATCAAAAGTTATGAGGATAAAGAATGGTGTTGAGAGGAATAATAAATTAGCGGACCAGGCTCATTGGCCTGAATAGCCAGATTCTGCTCTTATGTCTTGTGGTCTTATTGCAGCTGATTTCAGGTACAAAACAACCCAATCTTCCATTCCATGGTAGATGAAAATTAAAAGAAAGTACAGCTGCTGAAATGTGAAGCAAGAAGACAAAATGTTCGAAATACTCAGCAGGTCAGTCAGCATCTATGAAAGAGGAACAGTGAACTCATTAGCTGCTTTCCTTTCCACAGATATTGCCTGATCTGTTGAGTGTTTACAGAGATTTCTCTTATTGTTTCCGCATTCCACTGCAACAATACTAATTGTTAGTTATACTGTGTGGCATCTTGTCAAAGTAGTAGTTAATATCTTCCTCTCTCAATCTATTGTCCAGTGTTTCAGCTGAGGTGGTAACTAGCTTACGTTCTCACCCACGGAAAATGGCTTCTTTTCCATTCCTAAACTGTTTGATCGAGAAGTAACACTGCAGTTCAGAACTAAAATTTTATGAATATTATGAAGGCAAAATCATATTGTATGGTGAGAAACAATTGTAAAAATAGCTCCACGAATAAATTTATTCAAATAATAAAATCTGAATGTAACACAGAACTCAATTACTGCTGTAAGGTGCCCTCAGAATATTTCTCAAGGGATTCTCAATTTATCAAAATGAGTAGGTAGAGTCTTTTTTATGAAATCAGAGGATGTTATTTCTTTGATTGTTTTATTTGAAAAAAGGAGTTTGTTTTTTGCTTCCATTTTCTCAATATTTATCTCCCTCTGCAGAAAAGTGAGCAAATATTTTATGCATGAATGAAACCTTGCATGTCTACAGCCCCTTGCACAGATCAGGCCGGTGCCCTGCAGCCGATGAAGTTGCCTTGATGCGTGGACTCTCTTACAATGTAGGATATTTAGCAGTTAATTGGGCACAGCAAGTACCCACCAAAGGCTCTTAGCATAACTCCTTTAGTCTTCTTCAAGGAAGTTGAATGGGATTTTTTTTTACTTTCAGCTGAGCGGGCAAGCTCTCAACTTAATGTCTCCCAGAAAGGTAATGCTTCTGACAATGGAGCATGCCTTTAGTGATGGATTAAAGCCTTTTTCTGCCTGTATTCTCAAATTCTCTGTATAATTATCCATGTCCAAAATCTTGTACTGAGTTCCTTTTCCCTCTAAATTTACCTTCTTCTTTAACTATTACAGTGAGTGTTCAAGTAGAATGTTTATGTATTGGTAAGAGACTGCGTATATGTATAAATATTGTGTATTATTTGCAGGCTCGTGTGTGTGTGTGTGTGTGTGTGTGTGTGTGTGTGTGTGTGTGTGTCTGTGTGTGTGTGTGTGTGTGTGTGTGTGTGTGTGTGTGTGTGTGTGTGTGTGTATGTGTGTGTGTGTGTGTGTGTGTGTGTATATATATGAATGAACTGGTATTAACATTAGTTTATTATCATTACATGTACAAAATACAGTGAAAAGCATGTTTTGCATATTGTTTATACTGATCCAAATCATTACACAGGTGAACAAGGTTACACAATAATAATGCAGAATAAAATGTGAAAAGTGCAGTTCAGGTAAACAATAAATAGCAGATCATAACGAGGTTGATTGTGAGTTTAAGAGTCCACCTTATCATCTGCACGTGTGTGCATGAGTATGTATGTCAGATTTTTGTGTTTGTGTAGGACAGTGTGTGCATAGTTGGTATGAATGTGCACAGTGGCTTCAAGATGATTTAAACACCGAATGAGATAGCTAATAAAGTGCAGATGTGATATAAGGCGGGTAGGTGTAAAGTTAGTCATGTCAATGGAAGAAGCAGAAAGGCAGAGTGTTATTTAAATTGGAAAATATTGATGTACATCAGTCACTCAAGTCAAGTGTGTAGATACAGCAAACGATTAAGAAGACATATGGCATTCACTGTAAGAGGTTTTGAGAACAGAATATAGATATTCTGCTACAATTACGTAGAACTCTGGTGAAACCATACCTGGAGTATTACTTCCAATTTAGAAAAGATGAGCTTTGTTTGTCACGTGTACGTCAAAACATACAGTGAAATATGTTGTTTTGCGTCAAGGGCCAACACAGTCCAAGGATGTACTGGAGGCAGCCCATAAGTTTCACCATGATTCTGGTGCAAACATAGCATACTGACAACTTAATAATCCCAATTGCATGACTTTGGAATGTGGAAAGGAACCAGAGCTCTGAGAGAAAATCCATGTGGTCATGGGGAAAATGTAGGTGATCTTATAGCAGGAAGGATGTACCTGCCTTAGAAGAAGTGAAACAAGGGCTGTCTGGACTGATGTCTGGGGAAGATAAAGATTGTTAAAGGAGATGAGACTGGGTCAAATGGGTTTCTAAACATCCTTTTAAACATACAAAATTTGGAAAGGACTTCCCAGAACTTGGATGTCCAGTCTCTTGAATAAGAGGTCATAGTCTTACAATGCAAGGTAATACATTTAAGACTGAGATGAGGAGAAATTTCTTCACTGCGGGGATGGTGCAGCCGTGGAATTATCTAAAACAGAAGGTGATGGTGGAAATGTCACTGAATATATTAAAGAAGGAGATAGATTTGTAGGGATCAGGAACGTGGAATGGAAACAGAACATTTGGGTCCAGTACTGACCTTGATTGCTGACTGGATGTATCTTCTCTGTGTGATGGCATAGATTGCAACTGAGCTCTTCAGTTTGTTCCCATGTATCAAAGGCGTGCCATTTAATAGGCTAATTGGCCACTGTAAACTTCCCTGAGTGTGTGTAGTTGAGTGGTACATTGATGAGACAATGTGCAGATTGAAAATGGGATCAATGTAGGATTGGTATAAATCAGTAGTTGACAATCGCCATAGACTCAGTGGGTCAGTAAAGTATCTTTAGGAATCTATTACTGTGAGGTCAGCTTATTTCTGGTCAAATTTTCCATCAATCAATGGGCTAGGTCACTTTTGTATTGAACTTCAATACCAATGATAATTAAAACAGATTTTTCTCTTCTAACTAAATAGCCAAAGGACACAGTGCTTATATTATAAAGAAGTATACTGTGGCTTCTTTTCAAACCGTGCCTTACGCTATTTGATTTTTTTTTTACTGCTCAACAGTTGAAAGAATTTTTGGAACAGTTTCCAGCACAGCTGACATTATCTGCACATCGCTGTCCCCTCTCCCCGTTGCCTGAATACAGACTGTCATGGAAGTGCAGAATTCAAGCAATTCAGACTTGCATATGTCATTTCTGTCACTGCAAGTCAGAAGTGAGTGGTAAGGCAGTTGAAGAAGATTTAATATACCCCTTGTTGAAAGTAAACCTCCTGAGAGTGGTTTAATAAGGTCATAATCCTGAGAGCTGTTTGTTTATTCTCAAGAACTTCATCTGTGAAAAAACTTATTTAATGGTCTTAAAATTATTACCATACCAGTGATTAGCCTATTGGGCACTTGCCATAGTATTAACAGATTATCCTGTAATAATTGCAAGGCAATATTCAAAATTATATTTTTACTCTGCCTTGCAATTCTGCCACATGAATCTCCTCAATTAATTCTCTTCTCGGCAATGTCAAGAAGAAGATTATAGGTTTTCTTAATGGGGTTAGCCTCACTGAGTACAGGCTTTTGTTGAAACAAGTCTACTATTGTTTTTGAGGGCTTCCATCTCATTTTGGAGGCATTCAACAAACACAATTTGAAACGTTGGGAGAAAATTACCTTAGTTTCAAAACACAAGATATTCTGCAGATGCTAACAAGCAGAAAATACTGGAGGAACTCATCAGTTCAGGCAGCATCTATGGAGAGGAATAAACAGTCAACATTCTGAGCTGAGACCCTGCATCAGGATGAATGAACGGTCTCAGCCTGAAACATCAAATGCTTATCCTTCACCTCAGTTTTTAAAGAAGTGTCTCAAGTGCCTATGGCTAATAATTATGGAAAGAATGATGTCTTCTGCTTAACGTTTCACCTGTGGAATGGCCATATGTTAGAGTAGCTTTATTCTATCACAGAATTTTACTAATACCATTCAGAAAGCTCTGACAGCTTAGAACATTTGATACTGGATGATTAAACAAGGTTTCTAATGCAGAAGAATGATGTAGTTTACAATAAGAAATAGGAGCAGGAGTAGGCCATCAGGCCTGTCGAGCCTGCTCCGCCATTCAATAAGATCATGGCTGATCTGGCCATGGATTCATCTCCACCTTCCTGCCTTTTCCACATAATCCTTAATTATTTTACTATAAAATGGGACATTGACAGAATGAAGAACTGGGCTGAGAATCCAGGGAAGTGTGAAGTGATACACTTTGGAAGGTCAACCTTGAAAACAGAGCACAAAGTTAACAGCAAGATTCTTAGTGGAGTGGAGGAACAGAGAGGTCTTGGGATCCAAGTCCATGGATTCCTCAAAATTACTGCAAAGTTATTATGTAGTTAAGGAAGTGTATTGTGTCTTGGCCTTTGTTGGTTGGGTGATTGAGTTCAAGAAGAGCAAGCTAATATTGCAGCTCTGTAAAACTCTGTTTAGACCACACTTAGAATATTGTGTTCTGATGGTTTCATTATGACCACTACACTACCGTCCTGCCCTTCCCTTACCATCCAAAAACATTCTCATAAGTATATTTACATGGGACACTGCCACAAACAACTGTAAATAGTGATTGGTTTAATGCCAGCTCTTAATTTTAAATTTGAGACTGGTGATTTTTTTTTGTTAACCAAAAGTATTATGGTTAGCCCAAAGTAGTGTTATGGAATTAGATCTCACATCAGTCATTATCTTACTGAATAGGAAACCAAGCTAAAAGGACTGAATAGCACTAACTATGACTCCAATACATATAAAATAGAGTGAACAGTTTCAAATTCCTGGGTGTCAATATCTCTGAGGACCTCAGCTGGACACAACATATTGATGCAGCTATAAGGAAGGCAAGACAGCAGTTATATTTCAGTAGGAGCTTGAGGAGATTTAGTTTGTCATCTAAAACACTCAAAAACTTCTACAGGAATACCGTGGAGAGCATTCTGACTGGCTGCATCATCGTCTGGCATGGGAGGGCTACTACACATCAAACTACAAAAGTAAGTTGCAGAAACTTTTCTTTTTCATTATAAGACCTTGATCAGACCCCATTTGGCGTACTGTGTTCAGTTTTGGTCACCTCACTACAGGAAGGATGTGGATACTATAGAGAGAGTGCAGAGGAGATTTACAAGGAAATTGCTTGGATTGGAGGAGAATAGGTTGAGTATACTTGGCTTTTTCTCCATGGAGCGATGGAGGATGAGCAGTGACCTGATAGAGGTGTATAAGATGATGAGGGGCATTGATTGTGTGGATAGCCAGAGGCTTTTTCCCAGGGCTGAAATGGCTAACACGAAGGAGCATAGTTTTAAGGTGCTTGGAAATAGGTACCGAGGGGATATCAGGGGTAAGTTTTTCACACAGAGAGTGGTGGGTGCTTTGAATGCACTCCTGGTGGCTGTGGTGGAAGTGGATACAATAGGGTCTTTTAAGAGCCTCTTAGATAGGTACATGGAGCTTAGAAAAATGGAGGGCTATATGCTAGGGAAACTCTAGGTAGTGTCTAGAGTAGGTAATATGGTCAGCACAACATTCTGGGCCAAAGGGCCTGTAACACGCTGTAAATTTCTATGTTCTGTGTTCTATGTTATTGAGATAGCACGGAATAGGTCCTCTGTCCCCTTGAGCCACGTTGCCCAGCAACCCCCAATTTAATCTGAACCTAATCTCAGGAACATTTACAGTGACCAATTAACCTGCCAAATGGTCGGCCTTTGGACTGTGGGAGGAAACCGGAGCACCCGGAGGAAACTCACGCAGTCACGGGGAGAAGCAGCAGGGTCGCTGGTACTGTAAGGTGTTGTGCTAACAACTAAGATACTGTCCCACCCCGTAAGATTAGTCAGCTTGATCACAGGAACTAGCCTCCGTAATATCTAAGACATCTTCAAGGAATGATGCCTTAATGTCCATCATTAAGGACCCCCACCACCCAGGTCATGACCCCTTCTTATTGTCCCCATTGGGAATGAGGTGCAGAAGCCTGACGGCACACACTCAGCGATTCAGGAAGAGCTTCTTTCCCTCTGCCATATGATTTCTGAATGGGCATTGAACCAATGAACACTACTTCACTACATTTTTATTTGTTTTTTTTGCAATACTTATTTTAACAACTATTTAATAGACATATATATACTTAATGTAATTCAGTTTTTCCCCTCTATATTTATTTATCATGTATTTCATTGTACTGCTGTTGTAAAGTTAACAAATTTCACAACATATGCCAATGATATTAAAACTGAGTCTGAAATAACCAGGGAGAGATTCTCTCTCAATGAAGTAATATTCCAAAAGAACAATTTTGATTGCAGTGCTGGAGGGTACAATTTAACTTGGAAAAATAAAGGGCTGGGGAAAGTATACTATTCACAGTCTCACCCATTCCCCTTGCCTGGAATGAGACATATTCCAGATCCAAAATCCATTCATTTCAGTCCATTACTTTTAACTGGTTGGTATGGTGATACTGGATAGAAGTGGTTCAAGTAATGTAATCTGTTGCTTCACATTCTGATTCATTCTGGAATTGCTGTACTGAAGAACCATTCAGAAAATAGCACTTGAGATAATAACCCCTGAATCGCCTCTATAAATAAACAGTGGAATCTAAAGTTAAATAAAACAACTTCAACCCTTCCGATCACCCAGAATTTAGAAGCTATGTTTCAGTATAGGCTTGTATTTTGTAACTTCTAGAAATCTGAAAAGATGTAGAGCCAATCGAATACTATGCCTTCTGTAATTTTGTCATGGTCATAATATGGTCATCAACCAGTCTGTAAGTTCCCATTAACAGTAAAGTGATAAAGACCGCAAAACGTGAAAGTTCCATCTGCCCTCATTTAGCCTTTAGCCTCCTAAACCTCCCCTATCCATATACTCATCTGGATTGATTTTTTGGGTCAGTAGTGCCAGCTTTTACTGTTTGGAGTACAGTTCTCACTGCTGTCTGTAAGGAATTTGTAAGTTCCCTCCGTGACCTCTGTGATACTCCGGTTTCTGAGCACATTCTAAGGACCTGCAGTGTGGGTCAGGGTTGGTGAATTGTAGCCATGCTACATTGGCACTGGAAGCATGGCAATGCTACCGATATGCCCAGCACAATCTTTGCTGTTTGATTTTTTGCTTTGACACGAACGATGAACTTCACTGTGTTTTGATGTACATACCACAGATAGAGCTAAAGCTAAGTTAATGCTAATCTTTAAAAGCTGATCTTTCAAATATTGCTAATGTGCCTGTTTCAGCCATTAATTGTGGCAGCTCATTCCAAATACACAGCACCTTTTGCATGAAGAAGCTGCAGTCAATGTCCTGTTTTATATCTTGTGCCTCTGATCTTTTTCATTCAGCACCCCACCCTGGGGACAAAGGATTATGTGTTTTCACCTTGTCAATGCCCCTTATGATCTTTATTTCCCCCACTCCCCCTCTATCAGGTCATCCCCACCTTCCAGGGAATAAAGTCCTAGAAATTATTCAGCAATATTTTCTCTTTTATTAACAGTAGCAGATGATTTTCTGGAGGAACACAGTGGACAGAGCAGTACCAGCAGGGGGAAATACACTACCAACATTCTGGGTCGATACCCTGGCAAAATTCCTTTCCTCCCACAGATGCTCCCACAAATTCCTTTCTTCCCACAGCTGAGTGTCCACAGCAGGTCTGGAAAGGAAGGTGGACGATGCCAGAATAAGGTGGGGAGAGGGAAAGGAGTATGAGCTGGAAGGTGATAAATGAAACCAGGTGAGGAGGAAGGTAGGTGGATGGGGGAGTGGGGGAAATGAAGTGAGAAAGTGAGAGGTGATAGGTGGAAAAGTTAAAGGACTTAAGAAAAAGGAATCTGATAGGAGAGGGCTGCATGCCACAGGAGAAAGGAGGAGGGGCATCAGAGAGAGGTGATAGGCAGGGACAGGGAAAAGAAGGAACAAGAGGGGAGTCAGAATGAGGAATTGAAAAAAGACTTAAATTTAGAGAAATCAATGTTCACACCATCCAGTTGTTGCTCCAGATTCCAACATCTGCATTCTCTTATCTTCTCTATCTCGCAGTAACTGGACCTGGACATTCCTGCAATAGTAACCCATCTGTGAAACATCCTACCCATGAAGGTCAGACTTAAATAAAAGGAGAAATCTCTGGAGATGCCCAATGGGTCAGGCTGAATTTATGAAACATTGTTAAAAATTTAGAATAACAACCTCCATCAGAATTGGAGAAATGAGAAAACAGACATGCTTCAAGTAGCAGTGTGGGGGTGGGGGTGGGATGGAGATGCCAGTGACAGGACGGAGATCAAGGTTGTCTAGGTGACACAATTGCTTCCAGCATCATCCAGTTAATCATGGTTGATCCATCTGCTGGAGTGTAAATAGAAGGAGATGAAGGAAGGCAGTCAGACAGAAAAGGAACGGACGGCAGTATTCTGGAAATGTGAAATGCATGGCACAGCATTACAAGACATTCTCTCTCTCCATCTGCTGAGTATTTCCAGCATTATGTTTTTATTTTAGATTATTGACCATAAGACATGAGAGTGGAAAAAGGTCTATTAATCATCGAGTCTGTTCCACTAATCAATCAAGCCTGATTTGTTTAAAATCTCACAAAAGTCACAGAAGAGTCATAGAACACTTCAGCACAGAAACAGGCCCTTTGGCCTATCTACTACTACTAATACTACGTCGACTCATGCCTAGGGGGCCGGCGTCGGGCACGATGATGGACTCTCCACTTCTCCCTCTCTTTCATCAGTGTGTTCAGTTCATCTACATTAGCCGCGCCACTAACTTCTAGGAGCGTGTTGACCATAGTCCTGGGAGGGCGCCTAGGGTTCATCCTCCCATGCTTGGGCTCCCATATGATGATAGGCTGGCAGGTAGCTCAGGGTGGCGTAGACAGTGCCCCGCTAGTTGCAGTCTTCTTGCCTCGATTTTAGTGGTGAGCATTGGTAGGTCGTCGTAGAGCTCGACGTTCGTCATGTGTTGTTGCCAGCTCATGTCAAGAACCATCTGATCTGTACCAAACTATTACGATACCTAGTTCCACCGACCTACACTCGGACCATAGCCCTCCATACCTCTCCCATCCATATAAAGTACCTATCTAAATCTCTCATAAAATGGTGAAATCAAAACAGCATCCACTTCCCCTGGCAGCTTGTTCCACACTCTCATCACCTTCTGAGTGAAGATGTTTACCCTCCTGTTCCCCTTAAATATGTCACCCTTCAAGTTCGATGGAAGAAGCCTACTTGTATTCACCCTACTGAGTGTATATTTCTCATAATTTTGTGTACCTCTATCAAATTTCTCCTCATTATTTTATTTTTCAGGTAATAGAGTCTGAATCTACCTTTCCCTTCAACTCAGGTCCTCAGTTCCTGGCAACATCCTTGTAACTTGTCATTTTTTCCCTGCAACCCTTCATCCGGTTAGCAGTCAAAATCTTCACCTGATTGATGACTTGGCCTTCACTGCCCCCCGTGGCAAAGAATTCCACAGATTCACCACAGTCTGGCTGAAAAATTTCCTACTCACCTCAATTTTAAAGGGACATCCATTACTGTTGAGGCTGTGCTCTCGTTGTTTTATAACTAGTACAGGTTCAACCGACTGAATGGCCTCCCTTTGTGTAAGAAGGTTTCTATGATTCATTCCAAAGTATTCAAAACTTAAAAGTAAATTTTATTATCAAAGTACCATGTATGTCACCTGAGATTCATTTTCTTGTGGGCATACTCAGCAGATCAATGGAATAATAAAAGATCGGCTACGGAGCAAAAGACAACAAATTGTGCAAATGCAACTATAAATAAATAACAATAAATAGCGACAATGTGAGATAATAAGATAAAGAGCCCTAGAAAGTGAGATTATTGGTTGTGGGAACACTTCAATGCCGGGGTAAGTGAAGTTGAGTGTAGGGATCCCCTTTTATTCAAGAACCTGATGGTTGAGGGGCAGTAACTATTCTTGACCCTGGTGGTGCGAGTCCTGAGGGCCTTATACCTTCTATCTGATGGCAGCAGTGTGAAGAAAGCGTTCCATAAAATTCAATAAACTTCAACAAGGTCACCACAATAAATTCTCTGCTCTTGTTTGGAAAGTGTCTTGTGCTTCTTAATGCTCACCTGCGAAAATAATTGGAGACTCTATTCCAATAAGCAACATCGCCAGCAGTATATTTATTATTGTCACATGTACTGACATAAAGTGAAAATCTTGTCTCGCATTGTGTTTATACAGATCAAATCATTACACAATGCATTGAGCCATAGTAAGGAAAAACTATAACAATGTAAAATAAAATGTAAAATCTACCCAAAAAGTGCAGGGCATATACACAATAAAGAGGAAGATCACAATGAGGTAGAGTGTGAGGCCAAAAGTCTATCTTGATATACAGGAGTCTGATAACAGCTGTCCTTGAAATTGGTGGTATGTGCTTTCAGCTTTTGCATCTTCTGCCCAATGGGAAAGGGGAGAAAGGAGAATATCCAGTGTGGGTGTGGTCTTTGATTACGTTGGCTGTTTTACTGATGTAGTGAGAAGTCTGCACAGAGTCCATGGAAGTGCAAATGATTCCTGTGATGTGCTGAGCTGTGTCCACAACTCTTTGCAGTTCCTTGCAGTCATATACAGAGCAGTTGCCATACCAAACCATTATGCTTCCAGACTAAGTCATTTTTATGGTGCATTGATAATAATTGGCCAGAATTAACAGGGACATGCCTCGATTTCTTTAGCTTCCTGAGGAGGTAGAGGCATAGGTGAGCTTTCTGTGCCATGACATCACCATGCTTAGAATTTGACAGGCTATTGGGAACACTTTCACCTCCTTCCCAGTCTCAGAAGGATATTCGTTTAGGACAGAGAAGAGTAAGTATTTCTTTACCCAGAGGATGATGAATCTGTGAAATCCATTGCCACAGATGGCTGTGGATACCAAGTTATTGGGCATATTTAAAGGTTCATATGTTCTTGATTAGTAAGGGATTCAAAGGTTAGTGGGGATAGGGGAGAATGGGGTTGAGAGGGAAAATAAATCAGTCATAATCAAATGACGAAGCAGACAAAATTAGGCTGAATAGCCTAATTCTGTTCCTATATCAATGGTCACTCAGAGCAATAGTTCCCAATTTATGCTGCGAGACTCTATGATTGGATACAAAACAGGACTGGGAACATAAAGATTATGGGAGGTCTCTGTGTTATATTTCGTAACTTCAAAACATTAAACTAATTGTAAGAAAAAAAGGGAAACCCAAGAGATTAAGAGCATCCTGACATATGCATCTTTGCTGTCCAGGGTTCAGTGGAGAGCCAATGAGATGACATCTGCTGTGGACCTGTTGGTCCGGTAGGCAAATCATAGTGGATCCAAGTGGCTTCTCAGGCAGGAGTTGATATGCTTCATTACTGACCTCTCAAAGCACTTCACTCTGGATGTAAATGCGACTGGATGATAGTCATTGAGGCAAGTTACCACATTTTTTTATAGGTGATGGTATAATTGAAGGCTGCTTGAGACAGGTGGATACCTCAAACTGTCAAAGCAAGAGATTAAAGATCTCAGTGAACACTCTAGCCAGTTGAACAGGACATGTTTTTAGTATTTGGCCAGGTACCCCTGGTTGGGCTGGATGCTTTTTGTGTGTTCACCATCCCGAAGGCTGCTTGCACATCAGCCTCAGAAACTGAAATCACAGCATCGTCAGGGGCTGTGGGAGTTCGCAATGGCTCGCCAAGTTTTGACGCTCAAAGCGAGCGTAGAAGGCACTGCATTCATCCGGATGTAAAGACCTGTTGTCACCTATGTCACTTGATTTAATTTTATAAGAGGGGATAGTATTCAAGCCCTGTCAAAATTGTCGAGCATCCTTCATTGATTCAGGATTCATCTGGAATTGCCACTTCACCTGTGAGATGGCTTTCTAGAGATCGTATCTGGACCTCTTGCAGCTTTCTTGGTCACCACATTAAGTGCTCAATCGAACAATATATTTACAATATTATTCAAATATTACTGAATTATTAAACACACAAAACTCTTCCCTGCTTAGCTATAAATTCCATCTCAATATATATAATGCATTTCAACCATACACACAGCATCCTATATAAAACAACTACTATATAAACATCCTCAGCATAATAAATTATCCCATTCAGGCCTAAAGATTTAATTGCTATGGAGGCTGTTTTACTCTTACGGGATAATGTATTTCCTGACAAGGGAGATCATTCTGCTTGGCAGGTGAGACTTGTGGCTGTGAAACAATCTGTTTGTAGGGTCTTCTTCACGGTGGTTGTAGGAGTTGGCTCTGAGGCTGCAGTAAGTGGTTCTGACAGTTCTGGACATTTTTTTTTCTTTTTGTTCTAGTGTGTGGATTTTGATCTTGGGAAGATGCACTTAGTTCACTGGAGTATTATCTTATTAATCTTTCTATCGCTCCCTTTACAGTCAGATCTCTCCTCTTGGTTTTCTCATCCACAACATCATCTGTCAAACCTGTGTTTTCATATCTCCATGACTCCTTTCTTTTTGGCCTTCCATTCATCTAGAAGAACTTTTCAACTTTTCATATCAACTTTTACAAGCAGTTTTTTTGTCTCCTACTTGAAGCTCATGCAATAACCTTAACGCACGCAGAGTAGATTCTGGCTCTTTATATTCACAAATTCTGAATGCTTGTAACTTTCCTGAAGCTCCTTGAACTCCTTGAACTCCCTTCCAGCTTAAAACCAAACTACATTTTGTAAGTAATTGCTTGATTAACATATCAGAAGCTTTCTCAAGTGTGTTACCTAGACAAATTGTTGTAGTCGGACCACTGCTTTCATTACTTTTGTGATTCCTCTGAGCAGCTTGGTCCTTCCTTGGTTCAATATGCTTTCCAACCAGAGACACAGAGGATGGCACCAACACAATTTTGCCCTCTGTTGGGCAAAAGTTCATGGTACAGCATGGAGATACTGTGGCATCATTAAATACCTTTCTTAATTCACTCTCAGTTGATCTATTGCAGGGGATGTGGCATGCAAATGGTTGACAGATCTCCAATCAAGTGGTAGTTGTCTCAGCCAATCACATCCCCACAATGCTGGTCCTCCTGTTTTACCACATACAAGCCCAATGTGGCTTGTTGGTAGTTGTATTTCACTGTTATGAATGTCGTGCCCATAGGAGCTTTCTTTTTTCAGTATAAGTTTCTAGCTGGATATCTGCAGGCTTCAGTTCAGTATCTTTGAAATGCCAGTCAAGCTCATTTTGTGGACTAACTGAAACAGCTGAGCCAGCATCCAATTCGATTTTAATTAATTTATCGTTCGCTTCTGGTCTAAGCCATATAGCTTGTCTATTGTTAGTTTTCATATTGTAAACCCCAGGGGTACCCAGACCTGTTTCTCTCTCATCATTATCAGGTTTTTCATCAATAACATGCAGATTAGTGCTCTTTTTGAAACCATAATTTGACTTTTTAGCTTTTTCTCTTCCCTGGACAGTCCATTTATGTTTTACTGCCTGACGTGCTCTACAAGTTTTACCTTTAAATTTGTTCACCCAGGTCGGTTTGTGCTTCATCCTTGCAATTTTGTTCACACTCACTTTCATTCCTGACTGCAACTAAAGTCTGTCTCTGTCTGCTGTTTCGTTGATACATCTATTTCCACTGCTCTTTTAAATATAAGTAGTGATTCAGTTTCAAACTGTTTTTGAATGCTTTCTTGTAAAATTCCCGAAACTAAATAATCTCTCAGTATATCGTTAAGTCCATCACTGAACTGACAATGCTCAGACAATCTTTTCAATTCAGCCACATACGCTGAAATGGACTCCCATTTCTTTTGATTCTGTGTAAGAAACCTAAAGCATTCTGCAATCAACAATAGCATTGGTTCGAAATGTTCCTGCATTATTTTCACAAAGCAGCAAAGCTCATTTCAGCTGGTTTAGTTGGAGTAAGCAAACTATGATCAAACTGTATGCTTTTCTACCCAGAGCACTCAACAGAACTAGTACTTGTTTCCCCTTGGCGACTCCATTTGCCTTAAAATATTGCTCAATTACCTCAGTATATATATTCTAGATATATGTTGTGCAATCAAAGGTTTCAATCTTTTATGACGTAGCCAGCTAATTCTGCTCTTTTTTTTTATGATTAAATAGTACTCACTGTTTAAGAACCTGTGAATTCTTCCATTTTCTTCCTTTTTTGATGCAACAGTCATCTCCTTTTCTAAAGAAACACATGCTGCACTGTTTTTTTACTCAAACGTCTTGCTGCACTTCAAAAGTAGGTAATCATCTCAGGTTCAGTTAAAACTTTCTCATCGCAACTGTTATATTTTGTAACTTCAAAACTTTAACCTAATTGCAAAAAAAAAAAAGACCGGAGCCCAAGAAATGCAAGTCTTAGCTAATTTTTACTAAGTGTGGTGCACATAGATCACATGGTAGCGTCATGACGCATGCAATTCACTTATTTTCACTTATAACCCATAATTAATTATTGAAATGAACAAGAATGCTTAGTCAAACAATACATTTACAATATTACTTAAATATTACTAAAATGTGAAATATACAACACTCTGAAGGCTCAATAATATTACTGTAACTTAATTTAAAACATTTACTGGAGTAATCATTTCCTTTAAAGGAATAAATTATTAACATTCATTCGGCATTCCAACATTGACTAAGCATATGATAAGATAAAGCTTCATTTATCCTGAAGGAAATTATTGTGAGAAGGTTGCTCTGTCAGAAATATATACTTTAAAATACAAAATGTAAGCATTGAGGTATGAAAAAAATACAAAATGTGCATTAAAAAGTAACAATGCAAAATACAGATGTGCAATGAAACCATATATTTATATAATTAAGGAGGAGGAATTGTAAAATCTTACAGCCACAGGGAAAGAGGATCTCTTGTGGCGTTCAGTGGTGCACCTTGGTGGAATCAGTCTGTTGCTAAAGGTGCTTCTCTGTTTGTCCAGTATAACATGGAGGGGGTGATAGGGATTGTTCATAATGCTCCGTAGCTTCTGCAGCATCCTCCTCTCAGTCATAACTACCAGGGAATCCAGTTCCACCCCCAGAACAGAACCAGCCTTCCAGATGAGCACATCGATTTTCGTATCGTCAGCTGCTCTCACCCTGCTGCCCCAACAGACTACAGCGTAGAATAGAATGCTGGCCACCCGCTGAGTCTTAGAACATCTGAAGCATAGTACCGCAGATGTTGAATGACCGGAGCCTCCTCAGAAAATACAGTCAGCTCTGACCTTTCTTGTACAGAGCTCCCGCATTTTTAGTCCAATCCAGTTTATTGTTCAGATGAGTTCCCAGGTATTTGCAGTCCTGGATGACTTCCACATCTGTTTCCTTGCTGGAGGTGGCAATGCAGGGTGTTTTCACCTTCCTGAAGTCCACCACCAACTCCTTCGTCTTAGTGATGTTGAGCTGCATATTTTTCCAAATGTTTTCACGTGGTGCTTTAATTTAGAAAGTTTGGAAGCGAGAGGTGTGACTTCACCATGGTGTGCATCTGTTTCATACCAGAATAGATATTTAACTGAAATCACCTGACCTGATTGTGCTCAGCAAAAAGCCTACCCATCAAAACAGACATGGCTGTACCTGAACTAGCAACATTTCAAAAAGTAATAACTTGCTTGATTCATACTACAAATATAATTTTGTTGTTAGGTCTTTAGCTAAAATCTGTTAAGTGACTAATTTCACTCAAAGGTATGATTTACTAGAGTTTTCTAGTATTGTATGTTTCCTAAGTCAAACAGCTAAGCACAGTGTGTACCAAGGTTTTGAAGTTTTTTTTTCATAAAGACCCCTCTCCTTACATAACATATTGAGAGGAACTTTCAATTCAGGAGATACATTAACTTCCAGCATCTTTAAGTGAGCTGTAATTCTCAGGCCAAAAGAAAGAGCAGGGAGTGGAAATTTGCATCAATGATATTCTCACATATTAACTCACTTGAGACAAATTCCCACTACCTATTATCTTAATGAAAATTATACTATAAAACTCTGTGCTATTAAAATAATTCTGTATACTAACTAATTGAAAATTACAATTAGAAGATCAAGTTTTTATTGATGACGCAGTACAGGCAATTCTCTTCCTGTTATTTTGTTATAATGTGAGTCTTGACTCATCATTAGAAACAAGAACGCCTACTTGCAGTTTCCATGATTTTCAGACTTCATGGGAATAGGGGGCACGGAACAATGAAAACCCCAAGTGGTATCGAAAGTGTGGAGAGACAGACATGTTTCTGTTGGTGGATAATTCAGAATCAGGTTTATTATCACTAACACATGTCATGAAATTGTTTCTATGTGACAGAAGTACAGTGCAAAGTTATAAAAATCTATAAATTGCAAATATAACTAAATAGTGCAATAAAAAAGAATAATTCATTGGCTCATGGACTGTTTAAAAGACTTATGGCAGGGAGGAAGAATCTCTTTTTAAAACACTGAATGTGGTTCTTCAGGCTCCTGTAACCTCCCCCTGGTGATAGGAACAAGATGAGGGCATGCCTCAGATGGTGAGGGTCCTTAATGATTGATGTCACCTTCTTGAGGCACCACGTTTTGAAAATGCCCTCGATGGAGGGGAGGGTTTTTAGTTAGACATACAATGCAGAACTGGCTTTCTGACCCACAGAGCCGCACCACCCGAGAACTCACCAATTTAACCCTAACCTAATTGCAGGTGTGACGAAAGTACACATAGACTAAGATATTGACTGTCCTGTGCTATCACCAGTGGGATCAACAGTTGATCTGCCACCTGTCCTCAGGAGAGAGAGATAAGTAAAGACAATGGAACAGCATTTGGAAATGTTAATGAAGAGACGGGGGAGCTTAACAGAAGGAGACAGCGGTCTGGGAATTGTCAAGACCGGCTCCTCTTTGAACTCTGAACTGTTTGAAGTGATGGACAGGTGATACCCCAGCAGGGGGATAAAAAGGGACAGGTTCGCTAAGGCAAGACACACACGACACCCCAAGGTAACGAGACCCTGGAAGCGGTGCGTCTCCCTCAAGTCGGTGGGAGTTTTTGGAGGGCTGGTCGTGGGACCAAGCCATAGACGCACAGGGTGGAAAGGTACGATCGGCGGGAACCTGGTGTGTGTCCGCCCTTGCCTGGGTGCCAGGTTCACCGCAGAGAAACAATCGTATCTGGAAACAGAGGGGTCACAGTCAGTGACCTCAGAAGACAATACAAAGGGCTCGCCCGAAAGCTGACTGCGAAGAATATCGAAGGTCTGTGTGGAAGCCGTTTGAATATTCATTCGCTTTTGCTCTCTTTCTCCTCCCCCCCCTGCCCCGTCCATCGCCATGGCAGTGATTACTGTGAACTGAACTGAACTCAATTGAACTGAACTTTGCGTCACTTTGAAACTGGTCACTTACCCCTAGACGACGATAGAGCTTGATTGTTCCTATTATCCTAGTTTCTGTGTACATATGTGTTTATCGTTGCTGAACTGTTGTATTCATTATCCTTTTGATTAGAGTACTGTGTTGCTTATTTCTTTAATAAAACTGTCTTAGTTCCAGTAATCCAGACTCCAACTGAGTGATCCATTTCTGCTGGTTTGGCAACCCAGTTACGGGGTACGTAACATAAGTGGGGGCTCGTCCAGGATTTTGAACGTTAAATTTGGGACGGGGTAAATTGATTGGGTTAAAATTCCCGAAAGAAAGAAAAGGCAAACAGCGGAAATGGAGATTGAGGAATTTCTAAAGGTGCCGACCTTGGGGGCATTAGAGGATGCCAGGAAAGTGGAATTGGCAGCTGTGGCCAAACTGTTGAATCTTGTTAAGGGGAAGTTGACAATGAGGAGAGAGGAGATGCACAGAGCTATCGTAGAGCACTATGTATCTAAAGGTGTGTTTCCCCAAGGGGAGCTGGAGGTGGTGTCTATTGAAAAACCTGGTGGAGACACGGTACAGGTGCAGCTTGAAAAACTGAGACTTGAGTACGAGTTCTGGGTACGGCAGCTAGAACACGAAGAGAAACAGTTAGAAAGGCAGGAGAGAGAGAGACAGTTGGAGCGAGAAGAAAGGCAGTTGGAGTGAGAGGAGAAACAGAGGGAAAGGGAATTTGAGCTGGAGAAGTTAAAGATAAGGGCAGAGCAGGGGCCCGTACTGAACCAAGGTGGAGGGTTCCGGGCGACCCAGGAGGTTAGGCTGGTTCCCCCATTTGACGATACCGATGTGGATCAGTACTTCCTCCATTTCGAAAAAGTTGCTACAAGTCAGGACTGGCCGAGGGATAAGTGGGCTGTTTTGCTTCAGAGTGTACTGAAAGGGAAAGCCCAACAAGCTCACTCAGCTTTGTCCGCAGAAGATGCCCAGAGGTATGAGGTGGTGAAAGAGGCCATCCTCAGGATTTATGAGTTGGTCCCGGAGGCATACCGGCAGAGGTTCCGGAATGCGAGGAAGCAGTGGGACCGCACGTATTTAGAGTTTGCCCGTGAGATGCAGACATATTGTGAGCGTTGGTGCACCTCGAAGGGGGTAGATGGGGATTATGACAGACTGTTACAGCTGATCCTGATTGAGCAGTTTAAAGGTTGTGTCCCTGAGGGTATGAGACCCTACCTAGATGAGAAAGAGGCAGCCATGTTAGCCGCAACTGCTAAGTTAGCTGATGAGTACGCGTTGATGCATAAAATGAAGTTTGTCCCGAGTAAAGGCTACCAGAAGGGAAGTCAGGACGGCGGGGAGAGTCCGCCAGAATAGTTAGAAAATAAGCCGGGGACTAGTGAGAAGGATAAGGTAGACCGGGAGCAGTATGGTAGGAAGTCTCCTGGCGTCGGCTGTTATAATTGTGGGAAAGTCGGACACTTTGCGTCCAGGTGCTTTGCCCCAAAGAAGGAGACGGGAAAAGGAAAAACGGCGATTTTGACTGGCTGTATCGAGTTGGTAAACGAACCGCTAGGAGAGGATAGGTCTGCCAAAGTTCAGGAAGGGCGCAAGAGGTTTATCTCGGCCAGATTGGTGTCAGTGAAGGAGGGGCTAAACCCAGTTCCAGTGCAGATCTGGAGAGACACAGGAGTGTGTCAGTCATTGATATTGAAGAGTGTATTAGAGTTTAGCTCAGAGACCCAGACTGAGGAGGTCAAGGTAAAAGGTATTGGGGAAGGGACAGAGGCAGTCCCTTTGCACCAGATACACCTACAAAGCAACCTGGTCTCTGGACTAGTCACGATCGGGGTGAGGCTCGAATTACAGATGAAAGGCGTGGAAGTCTTGCTCGGTAATGACCTCGCCGGGGGAATCGTGTTCCCAGCCGTGAGATTGACAGGTCAGCCTGCCAGCATTGAGGCCCCACCCATGGACTCACAGGTTCATCCTGGGACTGCCGAAGTAAATTTAGCTGAGACGTACCAGGAGGAGGTAGAAAGTGAAAAGAAGGAGTGTAGCGAAACAAGAGGTAGTGAGGGAGCTGAGACAGACTTAGCATTAGCCAGGAAGGAATTTGTGCAGGCGCAGGAGCGAGACGAGGGGCTGATGGTTTTGGTGGAGACAGCTCTCTCTGACGCAGAATTAAGAAGGGAGCCAGTAGGCTATTGTGTGGAGGAGGAAGTGCTAAGGAAGAAAGGGAGACCAAGTACCTTACCCGCAGATGAGGAATGGGGGTGGTGAAAAAGAGTTATGGGGAAGAGATTTTTAACCTGGCCCACAAGGTACCCCTCGGTAGACATTTTGAGGTGCTGGAGGAAACAGTTGGTGTAATCATGAAAGAGGTTTACTGGCTGCACAGGAGGAAGGATGTTATTGATTATGGCAGACGCGAACTGAGACGGTCACAGGCTTTTGATATGCTAACAAACCTAGTCGGTGTTAGCGCGGAAATCAATGAAGCTAGGGTCCCCCTGATAAGAAAAAAAACATTTTGAAAAGATGAGTATGGTATCGACCAGATGGGAGAAGGCTATTGTTTTGGCCAGCTCTGCTGATAAGGTCTCTCCCTTAGTCCCCGAACCAAGCAACTCTTTAGGAGAAGTAATTAAACAGCTCGCACACGTGTGTTTGATTGTCCCGAGGCGATGCAAAGAACTGGGACGTTGGGTGGTGTCTGACACGCTAGGTCATCCTAGCCCCCTATAGAATGAGTAATTCAGTGACGAAAGGGCTAACGAACACAGAAGTGTGTATTGGCGATATGATACGGCTGTCTGAAGCCAGCTTGATAGTGAACTTTGAAAAAAATGAGTTCGGCCACACGAAGGTCACTTATTTGGGAATTGTGGTGACACAGGGGCAGCTGGCAGTGATGCAAGCTAAAGTGCGGGCTATCTCTGACATCCCAACCCCGACAGACAAGAGGGCCCTCAGAAGGCTCTTGGAGATGGTAGGGTACTGTAGGAAGTTTTGCAATAACTCTGCGGTTATTACCCCTCCCGCTCCTACTAAGCCCTTGCGAGAGAAAACTAAGTCGGAATGGGACGACCCTTGTTATTGTGGTCCGGGACAAAACCCAATGAGAGGCTACATCGATCCCAATTCATCAATGTTTTTGGCCACTATGAAAGATAAAAACAAAAGATTGCTAAATTGGAATCTGGTACTACAGGAATTTGATATAAAAATTATATATTTAAAAGGAACGGAAAATGTGATTGCTGACTGTTTGTCAAGGTGTTGACAACTTCAAATTCGCTGTATTAGCCAAATAGCTGATGAAGATGTATATTTGTGTGTATCAAATAATGTATTCATGTTTGTAATTTTTACCCCGGTAAAAACCCTTAAAGGTGAGCGGTGTGACGAAAGTACACATAGACTAAGATATTGACTGTCCTGTGCTATCACCAGTGGGATCAACAGTTGATCTGCCACCTGTCCTCGGGAGAGAGAGATAAGTAAAGACAATGGAGCAGCATTTGGAAATGTTAATGAAGAGACGGGAGAGCTTAACGGAAGGAGACAGCGGACTGGGAATTGTCAAGACCGGCTCCTCTTTGAACCCTGAACTGTTTGAAGTGATGGACAGGCGATACCCCAGCAGGGGGATAAAAAGGGACAGGTTCGCTAAGGCAAGACACACACGACACCCCGAGGTAATGAGACCCTGGAAGCTGTGCGTCTCCCACAAGTCGGTGGGAGTTTTTGGAAGGCTGGTTGCTGGATCAAGCCATAGCCGCACAGGGTGGAAAGGTACGATCAGCGGGAACCTGGTGTGTGTCCGCCCTTGCCTGGGTGCCAGGTTCACCGCAGAGAAACGATCGTATCTGGAAACCAAGGGGTCACAGTCGGTGACCTCAGAAGACAATACAAAGGGCTCGCCCGAAAGCTGACTGCGAAGAATATCGAAGGTCTGTGTGGAAGCTGTTTGAATATTCATTCGCTTTTGCTCTCTCTCTCCTTCCCCGCCCCCCCCGTCCATCGCCACGGCAGTGATTACCGTGAACTGAACTCAATTGAACTGAACTTTGCGGCACTTTGAAACTGGTCATTTACCCCTAGACGACGATAGAGCTTGATTGATCCTATTATCCTAGTTTCTGTATACATGTGTGTTTATCATTGCTGAACTGTTGTATTCATTATCCTTTTGATTAGAGTACTGTGTTGCTTATTTCTTTAATAAAACTTTCTTAGTTCCAGTAATCCAGACTCCAACTGAGTGATCCATTTCTGCTGGTTTGGCAACCCAGTTACGGGGTACATAACACAGGACAATTTACAGTGACCAACTAACCTACTAACCGGTACATCTTTGGACCGTGGGACGAAACTGGAACACGAGGAGGAAACCTATGCATACACAGGAAGAAACATACAAAGGCTCTCCAGAGGATGCCGGAATTGAACTCCAGACTCCAATCCCCTGAACTGTAATAACATCGCTGCTGCTCTACTGCAGTGCCCTAGAAGCTCATAAGGTCATTGACAAACAGTTTAAAGGGTAAACAACATCACTGTCTGCTAACCCACCTGTTCCACTCAGTGCCAACTGTTCCACCAATAACTGTGTATCCCACTTCTTAGCTGGAGCAGATGTATCATCCTCAACCACAAGGGCCCATCTTTTACCTCATCTGTACCTTCCCACTCTAACCTCTGTCTCGTGTTGTGTGGGATCTACTCAGAGATTGAATCCTCTGGGGAAAGAATTCCAAAGATTCACAATGGTCTGGGTGAAGAAATCTCTTCTTTCCTATTGGATTAGGGTGTAGCATAGTTAATTTTCTTGTAGTTTGACTTTCCAACATGTGCTTTTAATTTTTATATGGTCACCTACATTCAATACACGTAGTTGTTCAGGGAATTTTGTAGTTGTTGTGGTGTAGCTGATTTTGTGTTTCCCAGAAGCATCTCAGATTTTTTTTTTCTGCAGCAGGTGTCATGCCATTTAAATCTTGATATTTTATAGGTTAATTAATATCACTAGAATATTGTTGTCTCTGGTCCAAGTATGAGAGGATCACGACTTATTTTTTCTTGTCTTTTTCTTTGTTTGTTTTTTGCTGTGGTAACATTCAATAAAATGGCTGTACAAACAAGCTTTATGCCTCAATCTTGACCTCTGAAGAACCTCTGGATCAAAATCATCACATCTAACATGTCTCTGAATGACTGACCTTTATTGATAGAGTCATAGAGTCACAGAGCACTACAGCAGAAACAGGCCCTTCTGCCCTTCTAGTCTATGCCAAACTATTATGCTGCCTAATCCCTCCAACATGCACCCCTATCATAGCACTTCATATCCCTCCCATCCATCTACCTATCTAAATTTCTCATAAATGTTGAAATCGAACCCACATCCATCACTTCAGCTGGTTCCACTTCGAAACCATATCCAACACTCTTGATTTAATAGCTTCAGTGTGGATAAGTTGAATTTCTGAGTAACTGAGAGGCATTGTTTGTGTGGATAGTCAGAGGCTTTTTCCCAGGTCTGAAATGGTTGCCACAAGGGGACACAGGTTTAAAGTGCTGTGGAGTAGGTCTAGAGGAGATGTCAGGGGTAAGTATTTTACTCAGAGAGTGGTGAGTGCGTGGAATGGGCTGCCAGCAACGGTGGTGGAGGCGGATACGATAGGGTCTTTTAAGAGACCTTGGATAGGTACATGGAGCTTAGAAAAATAGAGGGCTATAGGTAAGCCTAGTAATTTCTAAGGTAGGGACATGTTCGGCACAACTTTGTCGGCCGAAGGGCCTGTATTGTGCTGTAGATTTTCTATGTTTCTATGTTTTGAACCATATTATATGGTTAAGGGGAAATATGTTCCTGTATTTTTCCTGTTAAGTCGTATAAGAAATCCTGATGCAGGATACGTCAACAATTCCTTCCTCTTCAGATGCTGCTCTACTGGCATGTACTTTGTTAAATCATGTAAGAAGTTATACTACTGGCAATTGATTTATTTGTGCCACAGGTACTGAGATACACTGATAAGCTTTTGTTGACATGCCTTCCGGAATGATCATTCCATACTTCAGTACACTGAGGTGGTAAAAAAAGATTTTTAAAAATGCGGAATATTAGTAATGCAATCAGTCAAGTGGAGTATGAAGTTCTTCGGAGGGGTTGAATATTGGTGAGTCAGCCAGTGGCCGTAGAGACCAATGTGAGATCCACATATTCTGCTGCAGAGTGGGCAGGAGTAAGTGGTGGTTTTCCTTAGTGGTTGGGTCTTAGAATGCAGAATGTAGTGTTACAGTTACCGTGAAAGTGTAAGGGACATTCGGATGAAAAGTGAGAGATCAATTGCTTATCATTAGCATATAAGAGATCCCTTCAAGACTCTGACGAGAGTGGGGAAGAAACTGACCTTGAGCCTGGTGGAACATGTTCTCAAAATTTAGTGTCTCTGCACGTTGCAACAACAGCATTTTGCAAAACCCTGTAGAGTAAAGGCTTAATCTATTTAATTGCTTCTCACAGAACAATGTCCTATCCTGGGAATCAGTTTGATGATTTTTTGTTGTACACCTTCTATTCAATACAGCATTTGCAAGCATAATCTTCCCAGGGAGGGAACAGAAGAAAGAGTATCGAAGATGTAATTAAGGTCTGTCACGAGCCTTGTGGCCCATCAGGCCGATGTTTATGCCGGTCTCCGTGGCGTGAAGTGAATGAGAGTACGAGACTGCCCCTCGGATAGGACACCAGTCTATCACAAGATTAACCCCCAGCATTTTTGCCGGTACCCACTCTCAGCTGGGTAGACTGGAGCATTGTGTGGTTAAGTGCCTTGCTCACATGCTGCCTCGGCCGAGGCTTGAACCCACAACCTTCACATCGCTAGTCCAATGCCCTAACCACTTGGCCACGCGCCACACATCCAAGATGTAAGGTGAACACTTAATCTTCTGAGAAAGACATTCCTCTTGGTGCTGAGAGGATTCTGAGACCAGTCAGCCCAGGAGAAGATGAATAATCTGGTGTTTAGTACAGTAAAGGGAAAGAAGGGTGCCAGAATGGGGAATGGAAAAGGAGAGGGGAGGAGAAGAAATTACTGGACGTTAGAGAAATCAATGTCCATGTCATCAGTTTGGAGACTACCCTAGCTTGCCCTCCTTCCTCAACCCCGCCCCCCCCCCAAACATTCCTATTCTGGCTTCTGTCCCCTTCCTTTCCAGTCCTGAAGAAGGGCCTTGGCTCAAAACATTCCTTTCCATAGCTGCTGCCTGACATGCTGAGTTCCTCCAACTTTTTGTGTGTTACTCTAATACACTCAGCATGCTGTGACTATTAGAGTAATTTAGTAAAATGATCTAATTCAGTGCTTATCTGATCACAAAGATGTTATTGAGGGTGCTAGACCTGATCCACTTAATTGCACTTCTCTCCTATTTCATCAACAAAACTCATATGATTTTTCTTCAGGGAGAACAGCTTCCAAGAAAATAGATAGAGAATCTGAGTAATTTTTAAACAAATACCCTCCCTTTAATGTTTTATATTTATACAAGATGCAATAAAAAGGAGGAAAAGAGTACATTAGCAAAACTGCCAACATCATGATCTAGTAAAGAATATCACACCAGTGGTTTGAGGTACTTGGCTGGAAATTTAATTTGAGGTTTTCCAAGATATTGTTAATGTTATTATTTATTATCTTCTTTGACCCTTTATGATAAAATAAAGATTTATAATTATGTAACATTTTTCATAATATTGACAAGTGTGTTACTAAGGTAAATTAAGTTCTTTTTCTAAATTATAATTTACACACAGCATGATCCCACAAATAGCAATGTGGAAATAGCTCACACTATTTATGTTTTGTTTTTTTCTTATAGTAACATAGTAATTTTTAATGTCTGGTACTGTGCTGCTACCTCTAAACAATAGATTTCATGATGTATGTCAGTGACAATGAAATTGATTATGATTCTGATTCACTCATCTACTTTGATTCAGACATTAAGATTGTCTGCTGAAAGCCTCCCCCACCACCCCCGCGCTGCCCCCCCCCACCGTTTCAAGAGAAAAGAGTCCATTTTGCTGTTGTTGTTGTTTACTGTCTGTTCGCTGTGTTGTTCTGCTGAACATTGTGGGCATGCTATGTGGCCATCAGAACGTGTGGTGACACTCGTAGGCTGTCCCCAGCACATCCTCAGACTGTGTTGGTTGTTGACTCAAATGACACATTTGACTATATGTTTCGATGTACATGTGATTACTAAATAAATCTAATCGAATCCAATCTAATAAAGAATGATGGCGTTGGAAAGGGAAATGTCAGCGAGATCACGCAGGCACAATATGTATTCCAGGGGCCATTACGAGAGAATCAAAGGAAAAGTTAAAAGCAAAAGAAAAACATCGTTAACAGAATGAATAGAAAATCCAAACAGACCATTTAGATCCTGTCACACTTTAGATACTGAATCAGAAGCGGGAACAAAAAGAACATTTTGGCTCACAATCCCAATACATATTTGGATCCCAAAGAGAGGCAATAAATCAGATTTAGCTTGCAATGCTGGTAAAGAGAAGTGGAAGCTGGTTTGAAAAGGAGATGTGGAAAATACAAGTACTAGGACATTGACTACTTTTTCCTCTTTGTGGATTAATTCATCACCAGTCCTGCTGACCTTTGCTTAATGAAGCCAAAGATTTAAGAAGGAAGGAGTGATGAAGATGAGAGAGTGCAAATGTGACTGCAGGTCGATACAAGTCTATTTCCCAGTCTGATTCAACTGAAGGCTCTATGTTGGTGACATCCACTAACCAAATAGGAACAGGAGAAAGGCTCATGAAGCTTAATCTTTAATCTTATGCCTACTTATATCCTGATTTCTATAGCTTCCAATTATTATTTAAAAATTAAAGGTTAAATATTAAAGATTAGCGTTATTTGTCAAATACACACAGAAACATTCAAACTTAGAGAAATTCATTTTTTTGTGCTAGCCCATAAGTGTCATCATGCTTCCAGTGGCCTAACCTATCCTAAACCAAACACCTTTAGAATGTGGGAGGAAACCAGAGTACCTAGAGGAAAGCTGCAGGGAGAACATACAAACTTTTACAGACAGCAGCGGGAAGTGAACCTCAAATTTTTTTAGTGTCCCTGTCTTCAATATACTTAATATCTCAGGATCCGTAGACCCTTGAGTTGGCAAATTCAAAGATTCACAGTCACTCACATCACATTCACAGCTGTAAGAAGGCTCCATAGCACTGAATGGTAAAGAGTTTCGCATGGTTATACATGCAGCCAGCAACACCATGGGCCCAACCCCTACCTGGCCATCGAGGAAATCTTCAAAAGGCAGTGCCTCCAGAAGGCAGCATCCATTGTTAAGGACACACACTATCCGGAACCTGCCCTCTTCTCATTATTACCACTGGGGAGGAGGAGGAGGAGTCTGAAGACCCACAGTCAGCATAGCAGGAGCACGAGTGGACCATTTGCCCCTCACACCAGTTCCACTATTCAGTACAATCAGACCTGATCATCTTACCTCAATACCAAGTCCTCTCTCACACTCATGCCTTTTGATGTCTTTTGTGTTTAAAATTCTATCTGCATCCTTGTTAAATACCTTGTTAACTTCCGCTAATGCCCCACCTCCCCCTTGTACCCCCTGTTACTTAATTTTATACACACATTCTTTCTCTCACTCTCCTTTTTCTCCCTCTGTCCCTCTGAATATACCCCTTGCCCATCCTCTGGGTTCCCCCCCCCCGTCTTTCTTCCCGGACCACCTGTCCGATGATCCTCTCTTATCCCTTTTGCCTACCACCTGTCTAGCTCTTGCCTCCATCCCTCCCCCTCCTGTCTTCTCCTATCATTTTGAATCTCCCCATCCCCCTCCAACTTTCAAATCCTTTACTCACTCTTCCTTCAGTTAGTCCTGACGAAGGGTCTCGGCCTGAAACGTCGACTGCACCTCTTCCTAGAGATGCTGCCTGGCCTGCTGCATTCACCAGCAACTTTTATGTGTGTTGCTTGAATTTCCAGCATTTGCAGAATTCCTGTTGTTTGCGGTTAAATACCCTCAGTGTCCACTTTATTAGGTACATCCTACCACTGAGCGTATTTATTTACTTAGAGAGAGAGCATGGAACAGACCCTTCCGGCCAACAGGCCACACTGCCCAGCAACCCACCTGTTTAACACTAGCCTAATCACAGGGCAATTTACAATAACCCATTCACCTACTAACCCATATGCCTTTGTACCTTGGGAAGAAACCAGAGCACTTGGCGGACACCAACGCAGTCACAGGGAGAACATGCAAACTCTTTACAGACAGCGCCAGAACTGAACTCTGAACTGTAATAGTGTGCTAACCACGACGCTCCCGTGTCGTATGCTTGTAGTCTTCTGCCTTTGTACACCAACCATTTCGAGATTCAACGTGTCTGGTGCTCAGAGATGCTTTTCTACACACGACTGTTGTAATGAATAGCTCACTGAGTTACTCTCACCTTCCTGTCGGTTTGAACCATTCTGGCCATGACCCTCTCACTTCACTCATTAACCAGGCATTTTTGCCCACAGAACTGCCACTCACTGGGTGTTTCTATTTTATTTTGCTTTTCACACCATTCTCTGTAAACTCTAGAGATTGTTATGCGTGAAAATCCCAGATCAGCAGTTTCTAAGATAATCAAACCAGTCAGTCAGTCACTAAGATCACATCTCTTCTACATTCTGATGTTAGGTCTGAATGACTACCGAATCTCTTCTTCTTCTTCTATTTCCGGCTGTTTAGACAAATCCAGTCGTATTACAGCCCTCCGCAGGATGTATAATTAATTATAGAACTTCAAGGAACTCAAGTTCTCGAATATAACCTAGTCCCACGTATAAACTGAATAATAAACTCTTCAATCAGATGTTGATTCTCTTGATGGCCAAACAAAGATTTAATAGAAAACCAAAATAAATTTAAGCCAGATGGCCTCTTGAACAGCATGCTTCTTTCAATTTTGTATCGATTACAGCTCAGCAAAACATGCTGGACTGTCTCTGGACTACCACAGTCACATAATCCAGTAGGATGTTTTCCTATTATCTTTAAATAATAGTTTAACCCATAATGCCCCAACCCAAGTCTTGTTAATTTCACCATATCTCTATGACTTAAAAGGTAACAGTCTGAGACCTGCTTAACTAGTGGGTGACTAGAAAAATAATGCCTGCCGCTTAATTCATTTTTCCAATCCTCCTGCCACTTCTCTATACCTTTTTTAATCCTACTTCTCAATTCTGCTCTGCCTAGGGGAACTCTAATTTCTACTTGTCTGCTCTGTAAGGTAGACTTTGCAATGCCATCCACAATTTCATTTCCCTCCACCCCAGCATGCCCAGGTATCCATGAAAATCTAACTGCACAACCCATCTTCCCTACTGTAAACAACACTAAGAGAATCTCAATAACTATGTCTGCACAACCTTTTGTAGCTCTATAAGGCAGCATCAGAATCCAAACAGATGATAACCCTACGTAACTGAATCTCTTGACGTTGTCTGTCTGCTTGCCACATGATTGGCAGATTAGATATTTGCATTAACAAGCAGGTATACAGGTTTACCTAATAAAGTGGCCACTGAGTAGCTGTTTCACGGCCTTCTTAGTCAGAGAGTTCCATAGATTCCCAGCTAGATAATTAGTTAAATAATGTCCAGGCAAGGAAGTTTACAGGTGGTAGCAGTCAATCGAGGAAAGAGAGGACTTTGAACTTCCTTTGCACAGCAGGTGACCAGAGCCATGTGGCATACAAAATCAAGATAAAGATGCCAATGAAGGATTCTAGAGTGACATTTACTATTGGTCAGTTTTTTGAAACCAATTTTAAAGTATTATTGACCTTTAACGTGTGGATTCTGTTGGTTTGTAGTATCTGTGTTATTGTAGTGTAATTGGTGATTGATTACGCAAATTATGAAGTTGAACATGCACATGGTTACCATCTGGCCTGTATCTATAGCCAACTATTTAATACCTGTATAAAAATTGTGTTTTTTGTTCAAGCAGTTCGGTGATAGGGTCCATGCTGTTCGCCTTGAGAGCAAGGAAATGAAGTGTGATTGAGGAACAAGTGCAAAGTTTTTGGATCTTACATTACAAGATGTTGGTCAGAGGAACCTGGCCATCTGTGTTTCAGTATTACTAAAGGTTTTCACACAGGTTCAGCAAGCAATTAGTGAGGCAAACAATACACTGGCCTTTATTGCAAAAGGATTTGAGTACAAGAGCAGGCATCCATTCCTCCAATTATATGGAGTCCTGGTGAGAGAGCACCTGGAACATTGTGTACAAGTCTGGTCATCCTGCCTGAAGAAGGGCTGAAATGAAGAAAGTGCAGGAAATGTTCACCGGATTGATCCCTGGGATGGTGGGCTTATTGTATAAGGAGAGTTTAAGCAGAGTAGGCCCGTACTCTTTAGAGTTTTGAAGAATAAGTGATGATCTCATTGAAGGCCTTTAACCTGGAAGAGGTGATGTTTCCTCTAGCTAGGAACCAGAGATCAGTCTCAAATTTTAAGGTGTCGATGATGGGGAGAAATTCCTTCACCCAGAAGAGGGAAGTTCTTTACCCAAGAGGTAAAAGGATTGGTGAGGAGGTTCCATTGTTGTGAGTACACTCAACAGTTCAATGGTTCAATAGTTCCATTTAAAATCAGAGAATGTATACAATATACAACCTGAATTCATACCCTCCACAGACATCCACAAAACAAAAGAAACGCCCCAAAGAATGAATGATAGCAAAACGTTAGACCCCAAAGCCTCCTCCCTCTTCCATGCACAAGCAGCAACAAAGCATCAATACCTCACCCACTTATTTCAGGAGAAAGCATCAGCCCCACCACCACCCAACATGCAAGCAATAGCAAAGCCCACTAGAGAGACAATGGTCTAGTCCATCAAAAAAGACACTGGTCATTCTAACTGTTCAATATAACATAGGCTCTCTCTCTTTCTCACTAATGAGGGAGAGAGAAGTATCACTCCTTCCACAGCGAGAGGGGAGGCCAACAGTTTGCTGTTTTGATGTTACAGTCTGCAGTTTCACTTTATTTCAAGTTCCTCTGGCATGAGAACCGGCAACAAACTCTCTCTTATCATTGAGAAAGAGAATGAGCGATCGCTCGAGTGCTGAGACCTCCGACAGCTGCACCCACTGTCTCGATGTTCTGATCTCCCGTGACGCTTCAGTCGGTGACACCGGCAAGGAATCGGGTTGTCCACAGGGCCACACAAGGCCCCACCCTGAAGGAGCATGTCGAAAATGCTAGGCCACTCTGCAAGCTCTGAGAGTGGGTGCCCACTACCGTGAGAAACTGCAGTTTGAGTGCAGCTGTAGATCACGGACTCCAATGATAGATATCAAATTTGAACCGTTCTCTGAAACTGAACACTGAGTGAATTTCTTCCAGCACATAATGAACTGAATGAATAGGTCATAAAGTCAATGGGAAGCTGTTGTGACCTGGAAAGAACTTCTATATTATAAAGAATGTGGACATAAGAAAAAGCAGGAAGAGGACATTTGGACCCTCATCTCTGCTCTATTATTCAATAAGACCCGTTATAGGATCAGAAATTACTGCCAGAATCAGGATCAGAATTAAGTTTATTATCACTGATGTATTTTGTGAAATTTGTTGTTTTGTGGCAGTACAGTACAAGATATAAGGGTTAATGGAGGGTCTCAGCCCAAAACATTGACTTTCCATTGATGCTATCTGATCTGCTGAGTTCCTCCAGCCTTATTTCAATATGCAGTAAGTTTCAATGATATTTCCCTCCACCCCCACCCTCTTCTAAACTCCAGTGAGTGCAGCCCAGAGCCATCAGACACTCCTCATATGCTAATCCATTCATTTCTGCAATCGTTTTTCTAAACTTCCTCCGGGCTCTCTTGAATGTCAGCACATCCTTTTTTTAGAAAATGGAGTCCAATACTGCCCACTCAAGTGTGTTCTGACCAATACCTTAGGTGCCATTGAAGTTCGAGACCTTGACTTCCTTGTTTTTGGGTCAGGCATACTGATGCAGAAATGAAGAACTGAACTATTTTTATTTTCTAAATTGGAGATACAGCACAGTAAAAGACCCTTCCAGCTCAACAAGCCTGTGCCTCCCAATTACACCCATATGCTCAATTAACCTATTAACCCGTACAACTGGAATATGGGAGAAAACCCACGTGGTCACTGAGAAAACTCTTTACAGACAGCAGTGGGAATTGAACCCGGATCACTGGAACTGTAATAGCATTACATTAACCACTATGCAACTGTTCTGAAGGCTATAGGACAGGAAACACACGAGGTGTACATTTCGTTTTGTGGGTAAAGCACTATCAAATCTCTAGGTTAGCTGTTCGATCCACAAACTAATATTGTAATTCTGTTATTCCATCAATACAACGAGCATTGCATTATTCTGCTTAAAAAGCACTTACAGATGTTGGAATAGGCAGCACAACAGTAAGAAATATCCTTCAAATGGTTTGTATAAGCCAAGAGATGCTTGTAGTTACACTGTAAGTTAATGTATTGAATTACTGCTTGGGATCAGCACGTAACATGAGTGTAACCTTTAGGTCAGCTTTCTCACCACTTGTCACTTGGCCGAGGTAAAGCATAGCTTGAGAGAGTGTATCAAAGATAGATTAACGTCAGGAGTGTGTAGTTTCAGAGTTAGTGATTATTGATCTTGAGTAGCAGCTACAAATTTCTAACACCAACATGCTGTCGAACTGCCAACTCCTGGGAATTGCATTGACTGACTAAACAGATCAAGGTTTAAGCAGAAGCTTGCATCTTTCAAAGTTTAAGAGAGAACTAGTTTAGGTCTGAACACTTTTATTTCTGCAACTTAGGGTTCACATCCACCGGAAAGGTCACCTTCCCAGAATGATAAAAGAGAACACACAGGGTCAGGAAAGTAAGTTTCTGTGATGTGATGTATCACCCACATAATTAATCAAAGTTTTAAAAACGCGAACAACAATCCTGATGAAGGGTCTCGGCCTGAAACGTCAACTGTACCTCTTCCTAGAGATGCTGCCTGGCCTGCTGCGTTCACCAGCAACTTTGATGTGTGTTGCTTAATTAATCAAAATGTATGGTTGTTAAAGCCACTGTCTCGCAGCACCATTGGCCCAGGGTGACAAGAGTTTAGTGATAGCCCGAGTGTAGAGGGACAGGCACAGACACAGAATGAACAGTTCACTGAACTTAGATAAGAGTTGTATTGACCAATGGAAAATCATAAATGCTATAAATGCTAGACCAACCGGGCTGCTAACTGAAAACTTACAAACTAACTAAACCTTACAAACTAACTAAAAACTAACGCTGTCACTGCAGCTCGAAAGCAGTAACCCAGAACTAAATTAATGCCACTTGCTTTAACAGCGTCTATTTAAATCACTACTCTTCTTTCCCGGAATATGGACTGAAAAAAGCAGGGGGCATTGTCATCGCTGTGCTTCAATCAAGACTTGACAAGACTGAAACAAAAGGAAGAGTATTAAAATACAATTACAAAGAAACCATAATTGTCTGGAATGTGTGCATGCTCACATGCATAATTGCTGTCTTCTTTCAGCTGCCCGCCTGCGAGAGCAGCCAGACTCCGTGGCAGTGTTCGCATTGTGACACAGATTCAGTCCTGACCAATGATGTTGCTTGTGTGGTGTTCACACATTCTCAATGGAATCAAGTGGAATCAAGTTTATTGTCACCTGCACACGCATGTACAAGTGAAATGAAAATCTTACTGGATGCAACATCACGGGCACATAGCATTAAGTGCACACCATTCACAAAAAAACATAAATTAAACGTAAGTTCTACAAAACAGAACACAATTAGAACAAAAAAGTCCATTGTAGTGAAAAGTGGTCAAAGTGGCCATAACATTACGATACTGATGAAGAGTTGTGCAGGTTTCAAGAACCAACCGGTTGAAAGTAAGTACGTAGCTGTTCTTGAACCTGATGGTATGGCACTTCAGGTTTCTGCACCTTCTACTTGATGGTAGTTACGAGAAGATGGCATTGCCTAGATGGTCAGGATTCTTGATGATAGATGTTGCCTTCTTGAGGCAACACATCATACAGATATTCTTAATAGAGGAGAGGGAGGTTCTATGATGTATTAGGTGCATCTATCTCTCTCTGCAGCTTCTTAAGCTCCTGCGCATTTGAAGTGCTTTACCATACCATAATGCAACAAGACAGGAAACTTTCAATAGTGCATCTGCAGAAATGTTTTCCTGCTCAGTGACTAGCCGAACCTCCTTAAACTTCAAAGAAAGAAGAGAGATTTGTACGCCTTCCTTATGATGCATCTCACAGAACATGTTAACACACAGAAATTTAAAGTTGCTGACCCTTCCCACACAGGTTTCTTCCTGGCGCTTCCTGCCAGTTTAAATTGCCAATGTAAATTGCTCCTGATACGTAGGTGGGTAGTTGATGTGAATTTGAAAGAATAAAATGAGATTAGTATTGGATTAATGTAATAGGTGTTTGATAATTAATGTGGTCTTATTGAATTCCAGGGACTGTTTACTTGTTGTATGACCCCATAATTATCTACATTTTCTGAAAATATTAAAAAGGTGATGTTAAAATAGCCACTTAATTTCATCTATAAAGTAAATGGAAGTGAGTTGCAAAATGATATCTCTGATATCAGTCAAGAACATAGAACAGTACATGAACAGCCCTTTTGGCCCATGATATCTGTGCTGAATTAAATTAAACCTCTTGTGACTGCATATGATCTATATCCCTCCATTCCCTGCATGTTCATATGTCCGTTGAAAAGCCTCTTAAATGCCAATCTTATGTCTGCAATTGTTTAAGGAGGTAAGTTAAAAATATTTTTGACTCAAGGTGATTTTCCCAGTTATTGTGGGTCATCTGACAGTACACCGGCATTAGATCCAGAGTTAAAGGGTGAGGTCCTTACAACAAGGCACACCCTCCCCCACCGTCGGTAGCATCTACATGAAATACTACCTCAAGAAGGCAGCATCCATCATCAAACATCCCCACTGTTTGGCCCATACCATCTCCTTGCAATTACCATTGAACAGGAGGTACAGAAGACTGAAGTCCCACATACCACCAGGTTCAAGAACAGCTACTTCCTGCCAACTATTTGGTTCTCGAATCATCCTATACAACTCTAATCTCTCCCTCAGCATAGCAAAACTATGACAACCTCGCACCATAATGGACTATGCTTTTGTTTGTTCTCGTTGTGTTCTTCCTTGGATAACTTTGTATAATTTACATTGTTAATTTAAATTTTCTCATGAATGTTGTCTATCTGATGCTGCTGCAAGTAAGTTTCTCATTGCACCTGCGTACCCATGTGCTTGTGCATTCAAGGTACAAGATTGTTCATTGTCATTCTTCAGTACATGATTGTTACTCCAGATCTGAAACAACATAAAAAACCCAAAAAGCATGAAGAACACAGAAAAAAAGCACAATAAATTTAAATATGCATATTACAATAGACTTGACTTTGACTTTAAGGTCTAATTCCCATGCAATTGATTTCAACTGAAAGACAGCTTGTAGGGAATCTCAGTTCACAGCATTCCTTCTGTGCCTCATCTTGCAAAGCTCTTCATTCACATTCCTAGGGCAATTCTGAACAGCCTGATGTCAGTACACTGCAAGTCATCTTCCAGACTGTCAGAACAAGCAGGGATCCATTTCTTTACACACACACACACAACAAATGGGCAGTACAACACCTCATTCTGGGCTCTGGGAAGGGACTCCCCAAAGGTACCTCCTAGTATGTGATTCAAAAAGGGGGAAAAATTAATCTGGACTAACACAAAGTATGGAAACAGATGTAAACCTAGATGCTTTAGCCAAAAGGTTTAAACATTCTTTAAATTCCACCCACTCTACTCCCTTCCCTTCTTGATTAGCCCTGGGTGCACTCTCAGTACCTCAGAACTTAATTACCAAATTATGCCATCTCTTTAATTTTATATTGACTGGTTAATAAGTGCAAAATCGTACCATGGTCCTAATCAATTAAATTAAATGTATTTTTACTTACTGATTACAGATGACGTGCAGCTTACTAATCTTATGAGCTCCTATAACATCCCAATTTCCCCATCATTTTCTTTCCATCTTTCTCTCCAACTTATTCTCTCTCAAATGCACATCCATAGCTTCATAGAGATTACAGCAAAACAGCTGGTCCTTTGGCCCATCTAGTCCATGCCGGACTGGACTTCTGCCTCGTCCTGTCTACCCGTACCTGATTTTATCCCTCCATATCCCTTCCATTCATGTATCTGTACAATCTTCTTTTAAGTGTTACAATTAAACCGCAGTCTACTACTTCCACTGGCTTTCACCATAGTCCGTGTTTCCCTTGGATTCCCCTTAAATTTTTCGTTCTTCGCCTCACGTTCTAGTCTCACCCAACATGAGGAGGAAAAGAACCTAAACACAAGAGATTCTACAGATACTGGGAAACCACAGCAATACAAACAAAATACTGCCAGAAATCAGCAGGTCAGGCAGTATCTATGGAAGGGAATAAACAGTCAACATTTTGGGCTGAGACCCTTCATCAGGACCTTAATGGGAAATGCCCGCATGCCTTCACTATGTTCACACCACACATAATTTTGTATAGCTTTGTAAGATCTCCCCTCATTCTCCTGCACTCCATTGATTAAAGAAATAATCTATTCAACCTTTCCCTATAACTCAGGCCCTCAAGTTCTGGCAACATCCATTCCCATCCTGATGCCACATTTGTTTCATGAGGGGTAATTTCCGTATCCAGTTAATCCAGCAACAGGTCTTTGGGGTGTGGGGGAAAAAAACAAGATTATCCTGAGAAAGAAAGTGTCAGTTCCACACAGGCAGCACCTCAGGTCGGGATCGAACCCAGAATCTTCGAGCTGAATTAACTGCTGTGCCATTTCATGGTCCTATTTTTGCTCTGGGCCAGACATACTTTTTTGAAACCTAGCAGTTTTGAACAAGTTTTAATCACGCAATACACATCAAAGTTGCTGGTGAACGCAGCAGGCTAGGCAGCATCCCTAGGAAGAGGTACCGTCGACATTTCAGGTCGAGACCCTTCGTCAGGACTAACTGAAGGAAGATTTAGTAAGAGTTAGTAAGCAAATCTCTTACTAACTCTTCCTTCAGTTAGTCCTGATGAAGGGTCTCGGCCTGAGGCGTCGACTGTACCTCTTCCTAGAGATGCTGCCTGGCCTGCTGCGTTCACCAGCAACTTTGATGTGTGTTGCTTGAATTTCCAGCATCTGCAGAATTCCTGTTGTTTAAGTTTTAATTACTCTAGGTTTAAGAGCTTTTAGATAGAGGATAACACTCCTCCTTAGCGGGACTGAAAATAAGGGCTTTGAATGAAGCACGGGGAGCCATAACTGTCCTCCTGCATGCTAATTCTTCCCATGTTTTGGACCCTTCAGGATGTTCCATTACCTGCCATTGTGTTAAAAGTGCCACATAAATGTAAATTATTATTGTTGTGGAGCAAAACCATGCAACCAGTTGGAATATGCACTGCATTAATTGTTGCAGACTACTTTCATTCATGAGCATAAAGTAAATTTGCATATTATACAATTTAATTGTTAGTAAATGAGCAAAGCTAAACACTGACATTTATCCTCAGGATCAAGTTGATTATCTGAAGATATACTCAACTGCTTCATGAATGCTAGCAGCTACAATTATTTCATCCTTAATTACAGCAATATGCAGGTAACACAGAATATTATTGGTGTCTATGTTTGATTGTATTAGTGTGTGTGTTTGTCTGTAAGTGTGTTGAATGTGTAAGTCTATTAGTATTCTATGTACGATAGCAAGTGTATGTGGTTGCAAAGTTGTGTCTGTGTGTGTGACTTTATAGAACAATATAGCCTTTCTGCTTAATTCATCACTGCTAACGAATATGTCCTTCTAAGCTGGTCCCTTTGTCTGAATTTGGCCTATACCCATCTAAACCTTTCCTATCCTGGTATCCTGTCCAACTGTCATTTTGCTTTTGGATCCCAGCATCCATCAGTCAATGAACATCCTTACAGCAGGTTAAAGGATTATTGATGCAATCCTGTTAATAGGAGCTTGCTGTGAGCAGATCAATTACTGTGCTCTTTGTGTTACAACAGTAGCTACATTTTAAGGAACTCGATTAGCTGTAAAGTGCTTTGGGGCATCCCGAGACAAGGAAAGCCTCTTATATAAAAGCAAGCATTTTCTTTCCTTCTAGTTGTACTAAAATAGAAACAATAAACACAAGAGATTCTGCAGATGCTGGAAATCTTGAGCAACGCACACACGAAATGCTGTAGGGTCTCAGTCCAAAATATTGACTGTTTATTCCTGTTCATAGACACTGCCTGACCTGCTGAGTTCGTCCAATTGGAGGGTTTGGATTGCAAAATACTTTACATTTCTCATTTAATTGCACTTGCTGAAAGATTTTTCATGCTTAGAAGATGAAAACCAATGTGGAAGGTTTTGGGTGTTTATTATGCTACCTCACTTGTCTTCAGACACAGGCAGATACGTGGATCCAAAAAATTAAGGCAAACGGGACCCCGGGTGAGCCAGCTAACTGCATCCAAGGGAGGCATGAGAGACTGCAGATGCTGAGATCTGGAGCAACAAATAAACTACTGAAGGAACTCAATGGGTTGAAAAGCATCTGCAGGGGCTGAAGAATGAATTTAGGTTTCCACCTGAAACGTCAACAGTTCCTTTCCTCCTACAGTTGCTGCTTGGCCTTCTGAGTTTCTCCAGCAGACTGTCTTCTGTCTGTTGGTGCGTGGCCAAGTGGTTAAGGTGATGGTCTAGTGATCTGAAGGTCGCTAGTTCGAGCCTCAGCTGAGGCAGCGTGTTGTGTCCTTGAGCAAGGCAATTACCACACATTGCTCTGTGATGACACCGGTGCCAAGCTGTATCGGCCCTAGTGCCCTTCCCTTGGACAACGTCGGTGGCGTGGAGAGGGGAGACTTGCAGCATGGGCAACTGCCGGTCTTCCATACAACCGAGCCCAACCCCGCGCCCTGGAAACCCTCCAAGGCCCAAATCCATGGTCTCACAAGACTAATGGATGCCTATTATTATTAATTGTCTTCATCATAGGAGGCAAAGGATGGCAATGGTAATATGCTTTCCTAATCAGAAGACTGTGACTAGTGGAGTGTAATGGGCTGGGTTGTTCAGACCCAAAAGATTCAATCAGTTCAAGTGTCCAGGAGATGTGATAATGAGCATTCAAGCACAACAAAGTAACTTAAGCCTAATTTATTAACATAAAATAGAAAGCACAAATAAACCACACAAAACATGATGTTGTAAGTTTCAAAGATCACAGGGCTCATGATTCTTAGTCTCCACTTGATTGTCACTGTTGTTGGGGGGAACTCTGAATTCTGAATTCCGTCTCGTGGAATCACCCTGGGTCCATGCTAGGCACCAATCACAATCACTCAGTCTAAGTGCAGTCGCAAGAACCAAGCGGGAGGTTTCTCAATAAATAGGAGGTTTCACAAGCCTAGAGAGAAACATGGAGACAGACAAACTCTTTGATCTTTTGTTCTTAATCCACCAACTCAGCATGGTTTCTTTAGAAGTTTCACAAGCATTGAGACAGAGACAGGTAAACTCTTTGGTCTTTTGTTCCCATGCCACTGGTGCCGGAGGCCAAGGAAGACTCCAGCCCCTATCAGCAAACATTAGATATTAACAATCTTCAGCAGGCCAGGCAGCATCTATGGAAAAAAGTACAGTCAACGTTTCAGGCCCTGAGTCCTACTGAAGGGTTTCAGCCTGAAACGTCGACTGTACATTTTTCCACAGATGCTGCCTGACCTGCTGAGTGCCTCCAGCATTTTGTGTGTGTTGCTTGGATTTCCAGCATCTGCAGATTTTCTCTTGTTTGTGATATTAACAATCCTACAGTGTTCGACCTGTATAGACACCTTAACATCTTACATGTTGCAAACTCACAAAGAGTTAAAGTGTCATTTGCAGCTGTTCAGATTTTCATCCAATATCTTACAAAATTTAATACAGCACAAAACATGCCATCCTTTTGAATGTCTGAACAAGCCAACGATGCATAGAACTGCTTAAAATGATGAATACATATTAATATCCCTTGGATGATTGAAAATGAGTAATCACGATTATTAAAATGTGAAAAGTTATACCAATCTAATTATTAACTTCAAGGTTCACATTAAAATATACATCATCCTTAAGGAACATTAACAATATCTCATTGACAATTAAAACAGAACGAGTAAGATTTACAAATACCACATTGTGGTCCAGAATGCAAGAGTCAGATTACAATCAATTTGTCACTTGTTTCACAGGAAAAAGCTGTAAGAGGCCAGTCTCTCTAGGTTTACAACATTCTCTCACATCTATAGGCCCTGATTAACACACATCAGATAATGTACATTTTTCACAAAATAATCATTTCATCTCATCAAATCATAAGCAGCTTGTTGGGTTTCGGACCAAGTCCAACAACCAACAAAACAGAAGACAGACATTAAGCAGAACAAAGCAACATTCCAGCAGGAATCTTTAAAAACAAAAACAGAGAGATGGTTAGGAATGCTTTCATTCTCATTTGGTCAATTTATTCTTATCCACATACACAGGATGTTCTCACACCATCACCCTGTATTTATTTCTTAGTTTGTCAGTAATAATCTCACCCTGCATTGGTGGAGAAGATGGATTATGTCACAGATACTATAATGAGCACTGCTGGGACTGGGACCCTTGATTCTTATGATATTTTTGAACAACTTTCATGTAAGTGAGAGAGATAGGAATAGAAAGTTTGCCAATGATACAACAGCTGATGGTTTGTGGACAGTGTAGAAGATTGTCTTGGGCTGCAAACAGAATGTAGATCAGCTGGAAAGTTAGAAGAAATTTTGGCAGGTGGAATTTAATCTTCACAAGTGTGGTGAATCATATAAGGGTTGGACATACAGTATGTCATAACAGTCATAGTCATACTTTATTGATCCCGGGGGAAATTGGTTTTTGTTACAGTTGCACCATAAATAATAAATAGTAATAAAACCATAAATAGTTAAATAGTAATATGTAAATTATGCCAGGAAATAAATCCAACTATGGCAGAGTCATCAGAAAACTTCTGAAGATGACAAGACTCTGTGCAGTAGTTGAAGTCCGAAGTGAAAATGGTGAAGAGAAAGGGAGACAGAACAATCCCCTGTGGAGCCCCATGATAGGGTGCTAAGGATTGTTGATAAAGAAAGGTATCTTGGTATTCCAGTCCATAGTGGAAAAACAGTCAGATTGCTAGTTGGTTCATGGTAGGCATGCTATGTTGGTGCTGGAATATGTGGTGACACTTGAGAGCAGACTCTAGCACATCTTTTGCTGTGTTGGTTGACAATGCAGGTGAGGCATTTCACTGTATGTTTCAATGTACACGTGCTAAATAAATTAATCCAAATCTGATGGTAGTCTAGAAGGCTTGCTTGCCTTCACATTCAGGTCATAGAATATCGATGTTGGGGAAATACTGATTACAATACACTTGGAGTAATTGTCACACTGGAGGAAGGATATGGTTGCGCTGGAGAAACCACAAAGGAGATTCACCAGGTTGTTGTCTGGATTGGAGAACTTTAGTTACGGGAAGAGATTGAATAGGCTGGCCTATTTTTTTCCTGAAGTAAAGGAGACAACAGTGTGACCTGATGGAGTTATATAAGATTATGGGAAGCATAGATAGATAGTCAGAATCTTTTTTTTTTCCACAGTAAGGGTATCAAAAACAAGCATAGATTTAAAATGAGAGGAAAGAGTTTTAAGGAGGATTTCAGGGGCCTTTCACCATTATAAGTGTGTGTTTGATGGTTGATGCAGACTCAATGGGTCAACAGAATTGTTTCCATACTTATCACTCACTTAAACCCATCTCTTTGATTCAGCCTTTAATTAAATATCTACTAATGTAGCTTGAAGTTGAAGTTTGTTTGATAATTTCTCCTGTAAAGTGGGAATCTCATTGAAACCTATTGAATATTGAAAGCTGTAGATAGAATGGACATGGAGAGAATGTTTCCTATAGTAGGGGAGTCTAGGACCAGAGGACACAGCACCAGAATTCAAGGATGTCCTTTAGAAGATAGATGAAGAGGAATTTATTTAGCCAGAGGGTGACGAATCTGTGGACTTCATTGCCAAGGGTGGCCATGGAGGCCAAGTCATTGGGTATATTTAAAGTAGAGGTTGATAGAATCTTAATTAGTAAAGATGTCAAAGGTTACAGGGAGAAGGTAGGAGAATGGGGCTGAGAGGGATAATAAATCAGCCATGGTGGAATGGTGGAGCAGACCCGATGGGCTGAATAGCCTAATTCTGGTTCTATGTCTTATGCTCTTCATAGTAAAGCATCTACACCAATGGTGCCTAATAAATGAAAGTTGTCAATTGTTATCAAGTATCTGCAATTTTTGTCCAAAGATGGTTGGGTCTAAAACCATGCCCTGCAGTGATGGCCAAGAGTTGAATAATTGACCTTCAAAGATATTCATTGTGTGAGGATGGACCCCAGTCATTGGAGTACTTACACTTACTGACTTCTGTCTTTGATTTCAATAGATCGCCTTTATGCTACATGAGTTCAAAGACTACCTTGATGGACGCTCACGGGCCAACACTGGAACTTAAATCTCTGTCCCATGTTTGTATCAAGCCTCTGGTGATGTCTGGAGTGAGGTGGTCCTGATGGAAAACAAATTAGGTGTTGTTGAGCAATGTATTAAGTGAGAAAATACCACGCAATAATATTATTGGTCACAATTTATAGACCCTCCCGATGATCGAGAGCAAACTAATTCATTAGTAATTTGTTGGATTGGTTTCGTCTTGGTTTTGTAAACAGGACATACATGGGCAGTTTTAAAATTACCAAGCCAGAGATCATTGGGATGTGGGTGGAACTGTAAATCTATGCTGTCGAAAGAGAACATTGAAAACTCCACACGGATATTGTGGTTAGGCCACACGTTGTGCTGAGGGCACCTCATCTTGGGAAGAATGTGAAGGCCCCAGAAAGGATGCAGAAGGGATTTCGTCAATTGCATACAGTTATCCAGAATGGGAACAGCTCATTCAGCCTACTGAGTCGTAATTTAGGGTCTCAGCCCAAAATGCTGATTCTTTATTCCCCTCCATCGATGTTGCCTGATCTGCTGAGTTCTGCAACATTTTGTGTGTGCAACTTTGCACTGATAATCAACAGTTCATTTGCATCAGTTCTAAACTAATCCCACTTTTGATCTCCCTAGCCTACCATTTGATCTGAAGACGATATTGTCCAGAAGATTCTTTGAAAGTCAAGAATTGGACCCAAAACTTACGTCTGCAGCCATTTTATTGCATGCTCATCATTGTACAGGTTAGACTGGGTCAACTTTAAATAGCAAATAACGTGAAGCAAAAGCAGCTACAGTAAGGAGCAGGAAGGAAAAGGAAGTAAGACAAAGATCTTGCCCGTGTGCTATTGGGCAGAGACTTTATGGTTTGAAGGGCCTGTTTCTGTGCTGTAGTTCTCTGTGACTCCATCTTCATACTGCAAACTAGTTTAAGATGATTAGATATAGGAGTTTTCTCTGATAAGGACAATCTGTGAAAAAAATAAGGACACTTTTGATTTGGATTACCAAGACATGTTAAGCATACCCTCAGGGGCCACTTTATTAGGTACACCCGCTTGCTAAGGCAAATATCTAATCAACCAATCATGTGGCAGAAACTCAATGTATATAAAGATGTAGACGTGGTCAAGAGGTTTAGTTGTTGTTCAGACCAAATATAGAATGGGGAAGAAATATGATTTAAATGACCTTCACCGTGAAGTGATTGTTTGTGCCAGACTGGGTGATTTGAGTATCTCAGAAACTGCTGAGCTCCTGAGATTTTCGCACACAAGAGTCTCTAGAGTATGCAGAGAATGGTGCGAAAGACAAATAAACATCCAGTTCTGTGGATGAAGATGCCTTGCTAATGGGAAAGGTCAGTGGAGGATGGTCAGACTGTCACAAGGCAGTGCTGGGAACGGACCCAAATGCAAGACACAGACACTGAAGTACAAGAACAGGACTTGACCAGAGTGGGGACTTGACAGGATACAGACAAGGAGCAGGGACAAGAATGCAGACTTGGGCTTTGACCCCGAGCCAGAGACTGGACAAGGACCCAGAGCCTGGGTTTTGCCTCGGGCTTGGGCCCCAGAACTAGGCAAGGACATGACATGACTGCAGGACTGGAGGCTGGGGTCTTGAGGCTTGAGCTTGGAGACAGGCTTGGGGTCTTGGGGTCTTGATCTTGAGGCCTGCAGGCTGGGGTCCTGGTCTTGAGTCTAAGGCTTGGGTATGGACTCCGAGCCAGAGACTGGGCAAGGACCCAGAACCTGGGACTTGACTTGGGCTCGGACTCCAGAACTAGGCGAGGACAAGACGAGGCTACAGGACTGGACATGGCTTGGGTGAGGAACTCCTGGGTAGGGTGAGACACAAGGACAGGTAAAGGCACATGGACAGGACTCAGATAGGACTGGACTAGGCACGGACTGGGAGGGCCTTCAGGAGCACGGAGCCTTGGACTAGAAGAGACAGGAGCATGGACCACAGAGCTGGGACTCCTCCTGGGGAACAGGACATAGGGCTGGGACTCACACACATAACACAGAGCCGGAACCTCTTCTTGGGAACAGGATGTGGGGCCGGGACTCATACACAGAACACTGAACATGAAGAGATGGATCCCAACAGAAGGTGGCGGCGAACAGCCGGACCCACCTAGTGAAGGCGTGGACACAGAGACAATTACACACAACGAAAGACAGTTCCTTATCCTGACCTAACAAGGCTCTGGTCTTGCTCCAGCGGTAAGACTTCAGCGACACAGGCAGGGTATACAGGCGGGGTATCCAGGCTAGGTGAGCAGGCAGAGAGTCAGGTGAGGTATCCAGGCAGACCGTCAGGCGAGGGGGGAAAAGACAGGGAGGGGAACAGGACAGTCCAGCAGGGAATCCCTGGTTTGCAGAGGTATTTATGTCTTAGCCTCAAAACAAGAAACATGTGCCCACAACAGAAACTGGGGAAAACCAGAAACCCCGGAACAAGGAACCATGGACCAGACCGTGAACCAGAACACGGACTTCACGGACCGGACTATGACACAGACTGGTTTAAGGTGACAGTATCTCAAATAGCCAGGTGATACAACAGTGGTGTGCAGAAGAACACACGGCACATCAAATCTTGAAATGGATGGGCTACAGCAGCAGAAGACCATGAACATCTACCTAGTGGCCACTTTATTACATACAGGAGGTACATAATAAAGCGGCCACTGAGTATATAAGCAAGCATAAACCAAGAAAAATAAGCAATTTAAATAGCAATTTAGACATAGTTCAACACCCTCAGTAAGGCAGTGACTCTATCAGTTCTAGCACTGTACCACCCCCTACAAGGATGAGGGATTTCAGCTACAAGGTTAGACTGGAGAAGCTGACGTGAACTCCCAGGAACAGGGAAAATTAAGAGAGGATCTGACATGTGAACAACATCATCATTGGTTGAGATAGGATAAAACCGCAAAATCTGTATTCCTGCTTTGTGAACAGGGAACACTGTTAAAAAAAATTGGGCAAAAGGGTTATGGAAGGGCCTTCAGAAGGGAAGTAGATTTGGTGATTAGCTAAATATTATCACATGGCGGCACGCGCGGCCGTTCCGGATGATATCGATATGTGTAACTAGGGATGCCGTACACAAACCGGATTTGATGGAGACAGCCGTGAGAAGCGCAGAGGAACATCTGGAGTAACTTCTGAAATGCCTGCTTCGCTGCCGTTGCTACTATGTGATCGAGAATCTCTGGATCCTTGTCCAGTCTCTGGCTCGGGGTCAAAGCCCAAGTCTGCATTCTTGTCCCTGCTCCTTGTCTGTATCCTGTCAAGTCCCCACTCTGGTCAAGTCCTGTTCCTTGTACTTCAGTGTCTGTGTCTTGCATATCGCCTGTTTGCGTATCTTTGCGTATCGCCTGTTGCCGGGGCCGGGGTCGAAGCGCTCGGCAGAGATGGTGCTCAGTGCTCAGTGTCGGGAGGTGGTCAGAGGCTCAGAGTTTTTCGGACTTTGGTCCGATGCTTCCGGTATGCTGCTCCGGCAAGTTGGTGGCGCTGGAGGTTTACCGTCTGCGTGAGATGATGGGACTTTCGAGAGACTTTGAGACTTTTACTGTGCCATGGTCTGTTCTTTATCAAATTACGGTATTGCTTTGCACTGTTGTAACTATATGTTATAATTATGTGGGTTTTTGTTAGTTTTTAAGTCGGTTTGTCATGTGTTTTCGTGATATCATTCTAGAAAAACATTTTATCATTTTTTAATACATGCATTACTAAATGACAATAAAAGGGGACTGCGCGTCCTCATAATCATACTGTGTTTGCGTACATCCAGACAGATCATTCCATGTAATACATAAGAACATCAAAGAAGCACAAAAGAAAAAAGACAGAATGCAGAATATAATGTCACAGTTACAGAGAAAATGCAGACACTTAAAGTTTAAGCATCATGGGGTAGATTGAGAATGAAGAGTTTATCTCTGTTGTGTAAGGAGTCTGTTCAAGTGTTTAATAGTACAGGATAGAAGTTGCCCTTGAGTGTACTAGTACGTGTTCTTGTTAGGGATCATTTTGGAGTTATGAAATTAGCTAACATAACTATGGATTGACTAAAATTAGAACAGTCTTCAACAAATAAAATCTGTGCACATTTTAACTTCCAACCAATACTTTGTGGCTAGAGTAACCAATCTTTGGGTGTGGAACATACTAATTCTGTCCCATTGAAACTACATAGGGGAAGACAACAGTGGAATGTTCATATTAATCAGTAACCATTGAAAACTTCAGAAGGAGATCTGGAAAGACATTAAGTAACCATCTGCTGTACTAGCACATTGTTAAAGGTGCACACCTGTCACTCAACATGCAGTTCGGGACGGGTCTTTTTGTCTCTTAACCTTCTGCCTTGTTCATATTCATGGAGCCATCCTTCAACACTGAAACAAAAAGGGTACGCTTTTGGGTGTCTGGAGTTTGTATCTGGGGCGTTTGGGACAAACACAAGTATTGCATTTTCAGTGCAGTTGTTTGTGATATGCCACCATTATAAATAAGTAATTCTGCAAGTCTAAATGACTGTATTAAAAATATTGATGTAGATTATCATTGCTATTGAAGCTGTAATTAATCATTTATTGTTGTCTTTGTGTTTAAACTGTATAAAACATAATTTTGGGTGAGTGAGATTCTCTTGGATTCTCTTTCCTGAAAGTTTGCTGTGTAAGTAGAACTTCTCTATTTCCCAGTTACAGCTTCCGTGAGGCTCAGCGTTAGTCACAGTCGCAACAGTTCTCAGGTTTCTGTACCAGTCGAGCACCTCCGCTCCATCCGCCTAAAGTGGAATTTCCTGGTTTTAAAACCAATCACTTTACCTTCTATCCCTATTCCTGTTCCAACATGTCGTTCCATGGCCTCCTCTCCTCCTCTTCTGCCAAGGTGAGGCCACTCTCTGGAGAATCAACACCCCATCTTCTGTCTAGGTAACCTCCAACCTGATGGTATGAATATCGATTTCTTCTCCAGGATTTTTTTTCTCTTTTTTCCCCTCCCCCTTCCCTCTCTTTTTATTCCCCACTCTGGCCTCTTCTCCTCTCCAACCAGCCTATCACCTCTCCCTGGTGCCCCTCCTTTTTCCCTTTCTCCCGTGGTCCACTCTCCTCTCCTATCAAGTTCCTTCTTCTCCAGCCCTTTCCATTTCCCATTCACCTAACTTCACCTTCTCGCATGTCTTCCTTCCCCTCCCATACCCCCTAATTTTTATTCTGGCAACTTCCCCCTTCTCCTTTTTTGATGGACTGGGTTGCATTGGTAACTCTGCAATTTCCTGCAGTCTTGGGCAGAACATTTGCACTCCAGATAGGATGTTTTCTCAATGTCTCAGAGGACCTATTCTGGGCCCGACATATTGATGGAATCACAAATAATGCATGCCAGCGGCGATACTTCATTAGGAGTTTGAGAAGATGTGGTATGTCACCAAAGACGAGCAAATTTTTACTGACATACTGTGGAGAGCATTCTGACTGCTTGTATCACTGCCTGGCATGGATGGGGCACCGCATAGGATCAGAGAAAGCTATGGATTGTCAAAGACCCAACCAACTCCATTATGGGCACTAGCTTCCCAACCATCAAGGACATTTTCAACAGGGTAATGATTCTAGAATGCAGCAGTCACCATTAAAGGCCCTCACCATCCAGGACATGCTCTCTTCTCATTACTACCATCAGGGAGGAGGTACAGGAGTGTGAGGACATACATTCAACATTTGGGAACAGCTTCAATCTCTCCACCATCAGGTTACCTCATGATTTTGCCCTCTTTTTGCACAATTTTTATAAATATTTCTTATTGTAAGTTATGTTTTTTTTTAATGTCATACACTGTACTGCTGCCACAAAACAACAAAATTCATGACATACTGTAAGTCAGTGTTACTAAATCTGATTCTGATCCTGATTTAGGGAGAATAATTTGCAGAACTTGGTCAATGGGGGGTGAGCAGGAGAATTGAACTTGGAGATTAACCTTCTAGGAACAGTCGTAGAGTTAGGCTGATAGCCTCCTTCTTTACTGTAACATTCTATTTCATTGTAAACATCAAAAATAGTATCAGAAATGTGGCCCATCACATCGACTGACCTTTCAATAAGATCATGTGATCTTTGACCTTGGTGCCACTTCCCTGCACCAAACCCTAGACTCCCCTCATATTGAAAAATCTATCAAATTTAGTCTCAGTACATGAGCCTCTATGGCCCTGTTGAGAAAACAATTCCAAAGATTCATTGTCCTGTGGATGAATTCTATTTATCTCCGTCTTCTTTCAGATTGGTCCCTTCTTTGTGACAGAGCAGTCAGGAAAATTATCAACCTCCTATCAATCCAGATGACAAGTCTCAAACTGACTGTCCATTTGCCTCCACAGATGCTGTCTGAGCCATTGAGTTCCTCCAGCATCTTGTTTGTTGCTCCAGATTCCAACATCTGCAGTCCATTGTGTCTCCGACCTCCTGTCTACCTTGTCTAGCCCTATAAAACCACAGGAAACAGGCCTGTCAGGCAAGTTCTGTTCATGGCCCCCTCCTGGTCAATGTTTAACATTTGGCCCTTTCAGAGGAAATAACCCCAGGTGTTTGAATGCCGAGATCACTTCCCTCTCAAGAGCGCAATTGGCCTTGTAATGTCTATGCTGGCAAGATTTGCTTGCTTCAAGCTGTGTGACTGATGAAAACAGTGACAAATGTTTATTTCATGTTGTTCCTCCAGCTTGGGACATCTTCAATCCAAACTGTTTCTGTTGGACATAAAGCTGGAGATCTTATTTTGTTTGCATTTTGAAGATGAGAGCATTGAAACAACTTTAGCTGGTTTGGTCACTGGATGCAACTTTCTGTTAATTGGATCCTATTTCAATAGACCTAATGAAATTGTTTAAGGGGGTTATATTTTCCATGAACTGCATGTCATCTTTGCAGAATTTGTTTTGGTTGATTAACGATAAAATAAAAAGACCCTTAGCTTTTTTTTCGGGCCACAGCTTACTTGTGCACTTCAGCTGTTATATGGATTCTAGGTGACTTGGAGCTTTTCACCTATAAGCCCTACAGTGGCTCCTGGTTGACCACAAAATAGCCATCAGTTTCTTCATAGCATTATTTTTTCTTGCTGAGAGTAGGGGGTCTCTGAAGCTCTCTAGCAAGTTGTCGAGGCCAGTTCATTAGAGAGTACTTAACATGAATGTAGGTAAGTTTCTGGAAGATTAGGGATTGCAACAACTATTTTTCACTCAAGGTTAGTAAGACCAAGGAATGAGGAATGAGGAGTTGGAAGAATACACATCATTCTTCATCGAGCGGTTAACAGAGGAAAGGGTGAGCAGCTTCAAGTTACTGAGTGTCAACGTCACAGAAATTCAATCCAGAGCCCAACACATTGAAGCAATCACAAAGAAAGCATACCAGTTACTTAACAATAAGATTTTGAGGAGATTCAGTATGTCATTGAAGACTCTGGCTAATTTCTATAGATATATGGTGGACAGCATTCTGACTGGTTGCATCAACATCAGGTATGGAAGCTCCAGCGCACAGGATTGAAAATAGCTGAAGAGGGTTGTGGACTCAACCAGTTCCACCATGGGCATTAGCCTCCCACCATCGAGGGCATCTTCAAGACGTTGGCCTCAAGAAGCTGGGATCCATCATTACGGACCCTCATCATCCAGGGCTTTGTTACCATTAAGGAGCAGGAACAGGACTCATCATTGTGGGAACAGCTTCTTTCCCTTTGGCATCACGTTTCTGAGTGTGAACACTACCTGTCTATTTTGCTCTCTTTTCCGCTATTTATTTATTTTTATATTTTTTAGTGTAACTATTGTGATGCTTTCACTGTACTGCCACTGCTAAACAACAAGTTTCATGGCATACATTAGAGGTAATAAATCTGATTCTGATTCTGAGAGATATGGGGTTTCAGCACAGAGAAATGTCGAACACAGAACGTTGACTAGTACAACACAGGAATCAGCTATTCGGCCCACAAAGTTGAGCCAAACTAATCAAACTTATGATGCCTAATTACACTAATCCCTCCAGACTGCATATGGTCTATAACCCTCAGACACTTTAAACACTTCCACCAATAATACCTCTATCACCACCCCTGTTAACATATTTCGGGCACTCATCACTTTCTGTGTAAAAAAAAAAGCTTTGCTCATCTCCTTTGAACTTAGTGTTTTCATCTTAAATGTATGACCTCTAGTATTAGACGTTTGAACCCTGGGGAAAAGGTACCAGCTGTGTATTCTATCCATCCTTCTTATATTGTTATACATTTCTATCAGAATTTCCTCCAGTCTCTGCCACTGCAGAGAAAACAACCGAAGTTTCTCCAAACTCTCCTTATAGCACATGCCCTCTAATCCAGGCAGAGTCCTGGTAAATCTTCTCTGCACTTTCTTCAATATCTCCACATCCTTCCTATAATTTGGTGACCAGAACTGAATGCAATACTTCGGACGTGGCCTAACCAGAGCTTTATAAAGCTGCAATATAACTTCCTGACTTTGGAACTCAATTCTTCAACTAATAAACCTTCATACACCTTCCTACCACCCTATTGACCAGTGAAGCATAGGAGGCAGAAGATTTGAGAGTACATCCGCCATGATTCAATTGAATGGTGAGGCAGACTTTGGGTGGGGAGAGGGGAGAGGAAGCTGTTGATCTTTTCCTGCTCCAATTTTCTAATGCTCTTTCTGTATCATCTAATCTACTGTATCTTCTACTTTACAATCTATGATTTCTACATCCTCCCAATCCTGACCTCCTGGAAATACCCAAATTTTATTTTATTGCATTGTGTTTATTCAGGTTAGAGGCATGAAAACAGGCCCTTTCAGCCCAAAGAGTCTTTGCAGCCCAGTTACACCCATGTGAATTAACCTCTAAACCTGTATGCCTTTGGAATGTGGGAAGAAATCGGAGCACCCGGAAGAAAGCAACGTGTTCACAGGGAGAGTGTACAAACTCCTTACAGCCAGCAGCGGCATTGAACCCAGTTCGCTGTGACTATAATAATGTTACGCTAACACCTATGTGGCCATGTTGCCCCACGTAAATGCCCCACTATTAGTGAACACCTGCTTTTATGGCCCTCAGCTCTGGTACTCTCTATCTTTGCTGGATCTCTTTCTGTTTTGTTGGTCTTTAGAGGCCATATTGTGGGCAGAGCTGCCTGATTAGTGACAGCAGAGGAGTTATGGGTGATGGGTACTGTTAGAGCAGGAACAAAAATATCAGGAGTCTGAGGATGGGGCCCTGACAGGGAGATTAGAGATGGGGTGGAAGCTGCAGGTGGGACAGGGATAGGTATGAGACTTGACTTACAGGGATCCCAATCCAATAGCTTGGTATGAAACCTATGATGATTCAGAGGTATACTCCACTTGTGGCCTAATTTCCTCAACAACTGATCTGATCATGTCATTATAGGAAGGATGTGGAAGCTTTAGAGAGGATGCAGAGGAGATTTATCAGATGCTTCCTGGATACGAGAATGAGGATTGGTTGAGTGGAATGAGGATTGGTTGAGTGAGCTAATACTTTACTGTTTGGAGTGAAGGAGGTGACTTGATTGAATTGTATAAGATGATAAAAAGCATAGACAAAGGTGACAGCCAGCACCTTTTCCCCAGGGCAGAAATGGCTCAGAGAGATGGGCCTAATTTTTAAGAAGACTCGGGAAGAATATAGGGGGAAAAGTCAGAAGTTGTTTATATGTATACATACACACAGAATGTGGGTGATGGTAGAGGCAGATACATTATAGACATTTAAGAAACTCTTACATAGGCACATGGATGAAAGAGAAGTGGAGAACTATGCAGAAGGAAGTGTTAGATTGATCTTATACTAGGTTAAAAGTTTGGAACAATGATGAGGGCTGAAGGTTGTGCATTGTGCTGTACTGTTCTAAATGAAATTGCCCTCAGTGTCACAATCGGAGACTGCATTATTTTGTTGTGTAAGGGAAACCCCTTTTTATTGGGCATGTCTAGAAACATGGCTGGTTAGTCCTTTGCCAACAAGCCAATGGACTCAGCAATGAGAAAACCGCCTTTCTCAAACTCCGTACGCCTAGGGTCGCTGTCACTTGGGTTCTACCAGACCAGGAGAGCTGGGGCACTTCAACCACCCGCACCTCCAATCTGAGCAAATACTGTGCAAATGCTGCCCACTTGTAATTACCAGTCAGTAAGAAATAACAGATCGTATACCACATACAATTATAAAGAAAGTATATTTACAAATTTCAGTTTTATCAAAAAGTTCACAGGAAAAAGAAAAGAAAAGGAATAAAAAGGACCCATTACAGTTAACCCACTGCAAATATGCACGAAAGTTGGAGCTCATCTTGAAGTTGTCTTTAACTCACGTGCTGGACCCATGGTCTGCGTGAAAGCATACACCATCTTCCAAATAGCACTCGACATCCATATTGAACAAACCGGCTCTCCCACATGAGTATTGGTCCTTCCTCCTTGACGCTATTGATCTACACAAAGCACCTTGTGCAACAGGGGCAGCATTCTCAACCATCTTCCTTCCCGTCTTCTCCCAGCTCCTGCCAAAAAGACCTCGACCACACCAGTGTCCATCACCAAAATCCTCTCCACCCAGCATTCTCTAGAACCTTCTCTTAATTCCATCATCCTGATTGGCTGACACAACATTCCTAAGTTGAACAACATAGCTCCTTATCTTTAGCTCAAACCCAAACATGCTAAAAGCAGAATAGACTGCTCTTACAGAACTGTTAAAATGAAATACCTACAGCATAGCAGTAAAAATCTTAACCAGGGTGTTACGTAAGTTATGAATAATTTATGCTAATTTATGTTTATGTTAATTGATGTTTGCTAGTGTATAAAATCATGAGGTGCATAGATAAGGTGAATGGTAACATCAGTTGGCGAATCAAGAAGTAAAGGAGATAGCTTCAAGGTGAGAGGGGGCGGTTTAATAGGAGACACAAGAGACTGAAGATGTTGGAATCTGGTACACCAGACATTCTGTTTGAACGACTCAACAGGTCAAACAGCATCTGTGGGAGGAAAGAACCTGTCAACATGTCTGATGCAGCATTTTGAGCTGAAACATCGACAAACGCTTTCCTCCCACAGATGCTGTTCAACTCACTGAGGTTCAATAGAAACCTGAGTGGCTCCTTTTTCACCTGGTGGGTGGTCAAAAGGAGCTGCCAGAGGACGTGATTGAGCCAGGTACAATAACAACATTTGAAAGGTACTCGGGTAGATACACAGATAGGAAAGGTTGGGAGGGATCTGGGCCAAATGTAGGCAAATAGGACAAACTTAGATGAGCATTTTGATTAGCTCAGAGCAGCTGGGCTGAGAGGCCTGATTCCATGCTGTATTACTCTGTGCTGGTAATATACTGTGCTGCCACTGCTGAAAAAGGCTCATTATTCATGGCAATCACACCCTGTGTCTGTATGCCTATAACAATAAATTGAACTTGCATCCAGAGATGCAAAAAGGAGGGAGGAGAAGATGGCAGCGCGTGCGGCCGTTCGAATGAATATTGTATGTGTTAACTAGGGGGCTGTGCACAATCCGGATTTGAGGGAGACAGCCATGAGAAGCACAGAGGAACACCGGGAGTAACTTCTGGAATGTCTGCTTTGCTGTCGCTGCTACTGTGCGATTGAGAATCTCCGGAGGGGAAGGCCCCAAATCCTCAGCTTTGCCTATTGCCTGTTGCCGGGGCCGGGGTCGAAGCGCTCGGCAGAGATGTGTTCGGTGCTCGGTGTCGGAGAGCTGGTTGGAGGCTCGGAGTTTTCGCATGGACGCGGAGTTGGACTGTGGTCACCTGTTTCCAGGATGCTGCATCAGCAAGTTGGCGGCGCTGGAGGTTCACCGTCTGCATGAGATGATGGGACTTTCAAGAGACTTTGAGACTCTTACCGTGCCATGGTCTGTTCTTATCAAATTACGGTATTGCTTTGCACTGTTGTAACTATATGTTATAATTATGTGGTTTTTGTTAGTTTTTAAGTCGGTTTGCCATGTGTTTCTGTGATATCATTCTGGAAAAACACTGTATCATTTCTTAATGCATGGATTACTAAATGACAATAAAAGAGGACTGCATGTCAAAATGGCCACTATTATGCTTCGGATAGGTAGCACAGAAACCCTGGTTTTGCAAGTAAAATTTTAGAGCTATGTATACCCAGTAGCCACTTTATCAGGAATACCTGTACACCTGCCCCTTAATTCAAACATCTAATCAGCTATACATGTGACAAAAACTCAAAGCATAAAAGCATGCAGACGTGGTCAAGAGTTTCAATTCTTCAGATAAAACATCAGAACGGGAAAGAAATTTGATCTGAGTGACTTTGACCATGGGGTGCCAGACAGGGTGGTCTGAGTATCTCAGAAACTGCTGATCTCCTGGGATCTTTAAGTGCAACAGTCTAAAGGGAATGGAGTGAAAAATCGAGTGGCAGGTTGGTGGGCAAAAACACATTGTTAATGAGAGAGAACAGAGGAGAATGGGCTGACTGGTTCAAGTTGACAGGAAGATGACAGTAACTCAAATAACCATATGTTACAACAGTGATGTGCAGAAGAGAATCTCTGGATGCACAACACGTCAAACCCTAAAGTGGATGGGCAACAGCAGCAGAAAATCACAAACATAGTGGCTACTTTTTGAGGGGAGTTCCTAATAAAATGGTCACTACATTTAGAATCAAGGTTAATTCCCTTACTCACCCTCACCTCAGTGTTCTGTGTCTTTAACTATGTACCTGAGAGCCAAGCCGTATTTATTGCTTCTTCTGAAATGTATCACTTTTGAGGGCACTTCTTTCAGACATTAGCATACCAAAGAGGCGAGAATTTTATAATTAAGTTCCTGTTCTGGGACTTGAATCCACAGTCTTGCAATTTAAAAGATCCTTTGTGCCACAAATGATATCTTTAAGCAGGTTCAAAGGGAAAACAGAATTATTACTACTGTACTTCTGAATGGCAATGTTGATCAACCAACTACTACAGACATCAATATATCTGGTATAAAAACAGAAAATGCTCATAGTCTTCAGCAGTTCAGACAGCGAATGTGGAGAGAGACACAGTTAATGTTGATGATCTTTCATCAAAATAAATCAAGTTTTACATTGCAAAGACAGAGAGGAATAGCATTGAATATAAGAGCAATTTGTGACTGGGAAGGGGGTGTGGTTTAACAGATTGAATGACACATGTTAAGAGGGTTGGAAAAGGCCGATGAATAACATAGGATGTTTAGTTAAGGACAGCACAGGTGAGACAAGATTAATGAAGTCTGAAATGCCAGAAGAGAGATTAAAACAAGGACTGAGAAAGCTGGAAATTATATTTTATTTTTCCTTCAATATATATTGAAGCTATTTGGCCCATTGAGACAGTTGCAGGCTGCCACCAGAACATCCTTGAGTGTGGTGGTTTTAACGCGAGTGACACATTTCACTGCATGTTTCAATGTAAATCTGTAAATCAATCCGAATCTGAATCTGACAGCCACTCATTTGGGAAAACTAATACTTAACCGGGCTCCAATTCTCATCCCGGCTCTGAGATCACCTCCTAACCTTTGTCCTCCAGGACATACAGTAAGTCAGTTTAGTGAAGTTAAAGCAACATTGAGTAGTTCAGGCAGCATCTGCGGAGAGACAAGCAGTGTTAACTTCTCAGCTCAAGGACTTTGCATTAGAACTGCAAGCTGATATAGGCAAAAGGCCTTTAAGATTTCAATATTTCAGGATACTAGTTTACTTGTCATGCATATATCGAAAGATACTGTGAAATGCGTTGCTTGTGTTAACAATCAACGCACCAGAGGGTGTGTTGGGGGCTGCCTGGAAATGTTGCCACACATTCCGGTGCCAACATAGCATGCCCAAAATGCCTGTCAGAACAACACAAAACAGAACAAACAAGCCCTGCTCCCCACTCCCACCAGCCCACATACATAATCCTTTAACCCCAGGAGTGGATTCCATTCTCCAGCTTCCTGTGGACACGGATTCAGGCCAGCAGACAGCTGGCCATAAAGCTAATACAGAGACAGCAGAGAGCCTCATTGAGTGGACATCAAAAGCAGCTGTGATGGAAAAGCTTAATAGCTCTTAGAAAGCCTGCACTCAGGTGACCAACTCTCATAGAATACTCAGCTGCAAGCAAAGAGAGACACAGAGTAAAAGCTCGAATTACCACCTGAACTGTCTGGTGCCAATGCAGCTGAAAAAGGAGTTAAAAACAACCTCAGCCTTTCCTGTTGACTTACTTGTATCCCCTGTTGCACATTTGGGAAATTGAGGATCTGTGCTTAAAACCTTTGAAATACCGGCTCTACGTTTAACATCTTCGAAATACCTGCACTGTGTAATTTTCCCAACCTCCAGCTGGGGTACTCAAAGACAATGATTGTTCACTAAGTGAGTCAAGGCACAGACACACAGTAGAATATGGACACAGTCAGCGCAAATTACCAATCCAGAAAAATGTTACACTGCTGTATTCTGTGTTGTTTAATGAAAAACTGATTGCCTAGAGACCAACAGGGCAGTGCTTTCCTTTAGAACCAGGATAGATTATACAGTTAAGTTGGGCAGGAAACTGCTCTGAGGTCTCCTCAATGGCTTTGTGCCCAAGGGGTATATGTGGTTAATATATAAGACCACTCAAGCTAGTAAGTAAGAGAAAAACTTAAGAATTTTTCCTTAAAATATCCTTAAAAACCATATGGTAGAGATGGGATACGCTTATGTGCTCTCAGTGTCACATTATTAGGTACATATTAATAAAGTAGTCATTGAGTGTATGTTCGTACGCTTCTACTTCTGTTGCCCATCCATATCGAGGTTCGATGTGTGGTGCCTTCAAAAGTGCTCCTCTGCATACCGCTGTGCTAACGCATCAATATGAGAGTTACTGTAACCTTCCCGTCAGCTTCAACCGGTCTGGCCATTCTCATCTGACCTCTCTCACTAACAGCGTCTTTTCACCCACAGAACCGCCACTCACGGGATGGTTTCTGTTTGTCGCACCATTCCCCTATAAACTCTAGAGACTCTTGTGCATGAAGACCCCAGGAGATCACCAGTTTCTGAGATACTCAACTGAATCTGGCACCCACAATCATATCACATTCAAAGTCACTTAGATCATCTTTCTTCCCCCAGTCCGATGTTAGGTCTGAGAAACAACTGAAACACTTGACCATGCCTGCATGCTTTTATGCATTGGGTTTTTGCCAGATGATTGTCTGATTAAGATATTTGCATTAATGAGCAGGTGTACAGGTGTATCCCATAAAGGGGCCACTGGGTGTATTTCAACGATGTCTCATCCTGCCAGTGTGCCACACAAGTTATTGTCAGCTCCTACATCAGAACATTGACATTTACAATTTCAGGTAACCCTCAGCTCTGTTTTATTGCCCCTACACACTCCAACCCTCCACACATATCCCTACCCTTTCTCTCTTTCCCCTACACAAATCTGTTCCACCACCACAGACCATCCTGCATTCACCGATTTCTATCCCTCTCCCCCTCCCAGGTTCAATTCACCTACTATTCGCACATTTCATCCACTGGTTCATCCCAAGCCCCTCCCTCATCTGGTTCTGGTTCCATCCGCTCATTGTCTCTCCCCTCTGGCTTCCCATAATCACTTCCCTCACTAGCTTCCAGCATTGAACTATGTACAAAAATCTGCAGTAACGTAAGGGTTCAGGCAATATCTGTGGGAGGTGGGGGGAAGGACAGGCAGCACTTTGGGTCAAGACCCTTCACTCTCCCCACTACGCTCCTGGCTCCAAATTCCTCCTTTCTTTCATCTACATACCTCCATCTAACATAACTTCCAGTGCCACCAAACCCCCACCCCCTCTACCTTTAACTATCCGCTCCCTAAACCCCCATTAGTCCATTAATCACCTCCAGCTTCCATCACCCCACTCTCTCCTCTCATCTTTATACTGGCTATTCTCTCTCCACTCAGTCCTGATGGAGGGTTTTGATCCAAAACATTAACAATTCAATAATGTTATATACTGTATATTAAAAAAAATTCTAACATTACTGAATGCATTGCCAGATATCACTAAGAATGTAAAGAACTTTGCACTCTGTAGTGTAGTTATTAGTATGATACTTTATAGGGCGAGTGACCTGGATGCAATTCCTGCTGCTGTCTGTAAGGAGTTTGTACGTTCTCCTCATCACCTCGAGGGTATTCTCCAGATGCTCTAATTTCCTCACACATTCCAAAAACATAGAGGTTAGGGTTGGTAAGTTGTGAGTATGCTATGTTGACATAGTCCGAGCTGCCCACAGAACATAAGACCATAAGACCATAAGATATAGGAGCAGAAGTAGGCCATTCAGCCCATTGAGTCTGCTCCACCATTCAATCATAGGCTGATCCAATTCTTCCAGTCATCCCCACTCCCCTGCCTTCGCACCATACCCTTTGATGCTCTGGTTAATCAAGAACCTATCTATCTCTGCCTTGCACCCAATGACTTGGCCTCCACAGGCACTCATGGCTACAAATTCCACAGATTTACTGCTCCCTAACTATAGTAATTTCTCCGCATCTCTGTTCTAAATGGATGTTATTCAATCCTGAAGTTATGCCCTCTTGTCCTGGACTCCCCTACCAAGGGAAATAACTTTGCTATACCTAATCTGTTCAGGCCATTTAACATTCGGAATGTTTCTATGAGATCCCCCCTCATTCTCCTGAACGTCAGGGAATACAGTTCAAGAGCTGCCAGACGTTCCTCATACAGTAACCCTTTCAATCCTGGAATCATTCTCTTAATTACACACCTCCAGTCATTTATAGAACTCAAAGGACAGGGGTTCTAGAACAGATCCCCGTGGATCAACACTACTTCATTGACCTCCAGGAAGAATATGCTCCATCTATTACCACCTTCTAACTTCTGTGGAATGAATGCAAGCATAATGAAAAGTTTTGACTGTGCTCCCTTACATCCTTGGACTGTTTTGGTCATTGCCGCAAATGACGCATTTTTCTGTATGTTTCAATGTACAGTGTGACAAGTAAAACTGATCTTAAATCTTAACCTTATTCTTTATGTATATTTTTATTATGAATAAAGTTTATTTTTGAAATATGAAGAAAGTTCCTTCCCCTCCCAACATAGATGTTGCTCAGCCTATTGACTTCTTCTGGCAAGTTGTTTTTCTAACATTAGCAGATATTTTTTATAACTAGTTGAGGGTTGACCTGTGCAGTTTTGCCATTGTCTTTCTCTTTTGTTTCTTTATAGGATGTGGCATTGCTGGTGCAGCCAATAACATTGCCCACCCCTAACTGTTCTTGAGAAGTTGATGACATACTACTGAAACTCACAGATTCCTATACCAGCCAGTAAAAGTTGTCTCGATGTGGCATTTTAGTGGGGGTTCTAGAGGAATCAACTCAGTGACTTAGATGGGAAATTGCAGGAAGAAGCTTCATGAAAATATAGTCACAACTTCTAATAAAGTCATAACAGCCTACGCTGGGAATGATTAATACCTCCTTGTTTCAACAAACTTTAACATTCTCCTGTGATCAAAGAAGAGATTTAAGTGGCCAACAAATTCATATTATTCATCTGAACTTAGAATTTGCACAATGAAGGTGAAGAATGATTTGTTAAAAATGACAGCGACTCATCTACATTCTCGTTAAATCCACATTCAGTTTCTAAGTGTCAATAAAAGGCAAGTACAAAATGGTCGCAATAGGCTATTGCTTCAATGTGACAGACTGTAGCAATAATTTTGGAGCAACAGCTCCTGCAATTTTGCCGAAGCTTCGATTACACTTGCACTTAGGGGAATGATGTGCACATTTGCATCTGATTGAAATGACAAGAAAATTTTCCAAATGCGCAATAGCATTTTATGGTGAGAAAATAAATGACAAGAAAAAAAACCAATGCCTTAAAAATGCGATAATAGACTTTTACTGAAAAGAATCAGTATTTGAAGTGATGAAGGAAGTGACAGGAAGGGCTAGGAAGGCTTGGTCTGGATTTTGCAATCAGTAATGAAGGAATGCCACTCACTGATTACAGCAGCTACCAAACTACCTGTGATCTTTCGGAACTCAAGAGGGTCTGCAGATGCTGGAAATCCAGAGTAGCACACACAAATTGCTGGATGAACTCAGTAAGTCAGACAGCATCTGTGGAGAAGAATAAACAGTGGATGTTTTGGTTCAAGGCCCTTCAATGTAAGAAGGCAGAATTTCACTCTCTACATCTTTGATAAATACAAGAAATTATTCAGATGTTGGAAACCTTGAGCAGCACACACAAAATGCTGGAGGAGCTCAGAAAGTCAGGCAGCGTCTATAGAGAGGAATGAACAATCAACATTTCGAGCCGAGACTCTGTACAGGTCCTGATGAAGGGTCTCAGCCCGAAACAATGACTGTTTATTCCTCTCCACAGAAGTTTCTGACCTGATGAGTTCCCCTAGCATTTTGTGTGTAGACATTTGCATGCTAGCTTGCACTAATAGAATCAAAAGCACAGAAACAGGTCCCACAGAATCACTATACATAATTTGGTGGCATATACATAATTTGATAATAAATTTAATTTCAACTTCTCAACTTTGAAACCCACACAGTCACAGAGACTATGTTCAAACTGCACATAGACATAGATTGGACCTGGGGTTGCCTGAGTTACCTGTTGTGCAACTTTGTGACTCTATGAGAGGTTCTTTAGCATTGTATCGTCTACATATGGTTTGGCACACAGGATGCACCTGAGATCAGGACAGAACCCAGCTTACGGGAAGTATAAGGCAGTAGCTTTACTAGCTGTAATACTGTGCTACCCAAAGAGTGAAACTGGTATAAAAAATATAATACTTTATATGCTGTAAATGGCAACAAGATATCCAGAGGACATGCTGTAAAAATCCATGTTTTCTTCTTGTTATCTTGATGAGTGTGTTTTTTTTGTCATTGTTGTTTTAAACACAATCATTCCTCTGGCAGCCTTTGTGTTTCTCCCCCCTGAAACTATTGTATTAGATAAAAATAACGGATGGATTTCTGATAGCATTTTAGGATTGTGAGACAGAAGATTGATTCATGAGGGTTCATGAAAAGCAGAAAACTTGAAGTCTAGATTGATAGTCATTCAGCCATACACGTGTATACAGCTAATCGAAACGTCATTCCTCTGGAGGGCTAAAGGCTGATTTATACTTGTGCGTCAAATGTACGCCGCAGGTATGGCATAGCCGCATACCTTACGCTGTACTCTACGCCAACCCTACGCCATAGCCTAACTTGCACCTCTCCCAAAATGTAACTACGTGTCGCGGCATCGCAGACTGCAACAACTGTGATTGATCCGCTTGGTAACAACACATTTTCTCCTACGCTCCAATAGCTTCCCATTGGGTGACTGAAGGGCAAGGAAGGAGCTCTGGCTGCAATGCTTTCCATAAAGCTTTACAGACCTCTGAAATTATGGAGGACCCTGTGCTTGACGCCAGTTTGTAGCTAGCTGCTACAGCCTGTTGACTTCCACCTGAAGCTAAAACTCGAATGGTGATTGCCAGTCTCTGAGTATACTGTGCGTGCACTGATGCGAAATAAATGGTTGGAGACGATGATCCAAATCGTCAAATCTACTTGCCGACATCTGAAAATATTTGAAATGCATTTCCTCGTCCATGTCTCTATGTGGCCGGACAAGCACAAAAAAATTCATCCTCGTTCAGTTTCAGTCGCCATTGTTTGAAGTTTGAGTTCCTTCATGTTGAGTTTCAACACGAAGAAACTCAACACAGTGGCATAGAAACCCCACCGCCAACTAGCAATTTGGTGGTGAATTGCAGAGAGACGCAGACACACCAACGCACAAGTATAAATGCTCACAATGGCGTAGCTCACTTGTGTAGGTTTTGGCACAAGCTAGTACACACAAGTATAAATCAGCCTTGAGGTGCAAACCATCATGTATACAGTATTGTCACACACAGCACATATAATTCACAAAAGATCACAAGATGCTGGAATGGATAATGAGGACTGCAGGAAACATCAATGGGGTCTTCCCCCCCACAACTTCTAATTCAGGAATACACATATGCACTGCCCCCAGCACTGTCAAAGACCTCTCCCATCTTTCCCACAATCTCTTTGACATCCTGCCGTCAGATCTTGTGGTCTGAAACCTTGTATGTGTGTGTGTGTGTGTGTGTGTGTGTGTGTGTGTGTGTGTGACAACTTTAGCTAGAACCTTTACTACTTTGCATGGATACAGCAGACAAAACCAGTCTTTGCCACTGATGCTTTAGAATGCATTCCGCCTATGTTGTGCACGGAAACAGGGAATATAAGAGTGATTTCTCCTGATGTGCCCAAAGGTGGTACCAATTAAAACAAGAAAACCGTGCCATTGTTGTAAAAGCCTAGTTGATTCAATTCAGGAAAGAAAATTAGTTATCCTTTTCTGCCGATCAATCCAAAAGATTTCAAAGTAAATTTATTATCAGAGTATGTGTATGTTGCCACATGCTACCTTGAGATTCATTACAGGCATTTACAGTGGATACAAAGAAACAAATAGAATCAAAGAAAATACTACACATAGACAGACAAACAACCAATGTGCAAAGGAAGACAAACTGAGCATATACAAAAAAATGACAATGATGGATAAATATGTAATAAATTATACTGAAAACATGAATTGTAGAGTCCTTGAGAGTTAATCGATAGGTTGTGGAATCCGTTCAATTTTGAGGTGAGTAAAGTTATCCCCAATGCTGGTTCAAGTAAGTCAGGACTCATTCTTTGTATGAATGCTGGTCAAAGCCTGTGTGGCCAATCATTCGACTTTTTTATAAAAAGTGAGTGAATGCGACTGAAGTCTTCACCTGCCCCCACCTATCACTTGCCAGTTCTCACCATGACCCTCTGCCTTAAGTTTTTGTACAGACTCTCTTCCTACTCTTTCAATCTAGACGATTGCATGGTCTGGTATGACAACTTGAAAGTGTAGGAATGTAAGAAAATCCAGAGAAGTGCCCATTGCATCATGGATACATCTCTCTTCAGCACCAAAATGCTGAAACGCTGCCTCAGGAAGAGAAAACCTAGCATCATAGATCACCACCATCCAGGTCATGCCCTCCTCTCGCAGCTACCATCGGGCAGGATGTACAGAAGCCTGAAGTTCCACACATTAGGTTCAAGAACAAATACTTCCATTCACCATTCAGTTCTTGAACCAACCAGCACAATTCTAATCACCATCTCAGTTCAGCAACGTTAGGGCCACTCTGCCTTTTTTGCTCTAATGATTTCTTTCTTGTATAACTTTGTCAGGAAGATTGGACAATGTGATAAATGAAATGGAAAGACTAAATATTAACATCATGGGAATTAGTGAAGTTCATTAGATAAGTTCTAGAACATGTCAGAATAAAAATAAAACACTAATTTATTTTTGTGGAACATTCGATACTTATGGATGAAAACATGGCAAAAAATGTTTTAGGACATTGGGCAATATCAGAAAAAGTGCTCCTTGTTAGATTCAGAGGACAACCATTTGATTTAGCAGTTATACAGGTATATGCACTAAAAACAGATGGAACAAATGAGGATATAGGTAAATTCTATGAAGAGATTGAACAAGCAAAGAATGGATGTAAATCTCAAGATATTGAGATCTAAATGCAAAGAACAAGCAAAGAATGGATGTAAATCTCAAGATAAATGCAAAGAACAAGCAAAGAATGGATGTAAATCTCAAGATATTGAGATCTAAATGCTAAAGTAGGACAAAATGCTGATGGAAATATCATAGGAAAATTTGGACTAGGGGAAAGAAATGAAAGAGGTGAGAAATTTGTAGAATGGTGCAAGATGAATAATCAGGTCATTATGAATACCTGCTTTAAAAACCATCCAAGACACTTTGTGGACCTAGAAAAGTCCAGGTGATAACACCAGAAATCAAATTGACTTTATTACTATAAACCAAAGATGTTGAAACTCAGTGACTCAATGCAAAACATATCCAGGTGCAGACTGTAATAGCGACCATAACCCAGTAGTATGTCATGTAAAAGTAAAACTTAAAAAACAAAAGAAGCAAAAACCTGAACAATCCCTTGACTGCTTACAACTGATTAAAGAAGAAAACTTAAGACAAAAATTTACAATTGAAGTAAGAAATAGATTTCAAATTCTAGAAATAGAATCTGTTGAAGATGATAGCAATCACGTAGAAATGAAATTTAACTCTCTAAAGGATGCCTTGATTCCTACAAAAGAAAAAAGCACAAAGTATAAATGGATGACAGATGAAATCAAAAATCTAATGGAAGAAAGGAGACAGAAGAAAGCAAATCCTGTAGAATATAAGTCCTTAGATAAAAAAGTTAAAGGCTTATGTCAAAAAGCCAAAGAAGAATGGTTAAACCAAGAATGTGAGCAAATCGAAAGAATCCCTATTACTGATCCAAAAAGGTTACATCAACAAATCAAGAATATCACTGGCAAAAAGCTCCTCTGATCTTCAGGTGGATGTTTGAAAGTAAAGGATGGTACCACTATCATGGAAAAAGATGAGATTATGAACAGATAGACGGAGTATATTGAGGAATTGTTTGAAGACAATCGAGGCTAAAAATCAGAAATTAAGAAAAACATTGAAGGTCCAAGTATTTTAAAATCTGAAGTTCGTAATGCAATAAATAAGATGAAGAAAGGAAAGACAGCAGGTCCTGATGAATTAGTAATAGAACAAATTATCACCCTTGAAGATTATGGAATTGAAAAACATACAGATTTAATCAATGACATTTATGAGACTGGAATAATAACAGAAGAGATGAGAAAATCAGAAACCTAGAGCAATAGAATGTGAATTACATAGGACCATAAGTTTAATGAGTCATATCACCAAGATACTTCTGAGAATTTTGATGACAAGAACTAAAAGTAAGATACAAGCTGAAACAGGAAAAAACAACGTGGTTCTGTGAAAGACAAAGTTACAAGAAACGCAATATTGATGTTAAGGATACTATCAGAATGAGCTATTCAAGTGAAGAAAGATTTGTTTGTCTGTTTTATTGACTGCACAAAAGCATTTGATAAAGTGAAGCACAATAAGTTATTTGAAATACTACAGAAAACTCTAGATCTAGATTCGAAAGACCTCCGCCTAATCAGAAATCTGTACTGGGAACAAACTGCTGCTGTAAGAATAGATAGAGAAGTGAGTAAGGTTGCAAAAATCAAGAGAGGTGTTAGACAAGGGTGTGTTTTCTCCCCTAATTTATTTAATGTGTACAGTGAAACAATATTACAAAAAAAAAGAGACATCTTGGGAATCAACATTGGCAGTGAAAACATCAATAATTTCAGATATGCAGATGACACTGTAAATTGCAAGTACGGAGGAAGAACTACAAAACTTAATTGATATAGTTGTTGAAGAAAGAGCAAAAATCGGTCTATCTATCAATTGCAGAAAGAAAGAATGTATGGTGATATCCAAAAAGAAGGAGGATCCTATCTGCAGGCTGAGAATAAATGGGGAAGACATAACACAAGTACAGAACTTTTGCTGCTTAGGGAGCTGGGTGACATCGGATGGCAGGTGTGATATGGACATCAAAAGAAGAATAGGGATGGCAAAAGACACCTTTATGAGAATGAAGAGTATACTGACCAATACTAAACTAGACATGACAACCCGCCTCAGAGTACTGAAACGTTGCGTTTATCCAGTTATGTTATATGGCTCAGAATGTTGGACAATATCTAGTAACATGAGGAAACGAAATGAAGCAGCAGAAATGTGGTTTTTGAGGAGGATGCAAAGAATATCATGGACAAAACAAATATCTAACAAGGACGTTATGAACAGAGGAAACACAAAAAGAGAAATAATGTATGAGATCATGAAAAGGCAACGTAACTTCTTTGGACATGTGATTAGGAAAGAGGAGTTTGAATGCATGGTAATTATGGGAAAGATTGAAGGGAAGAAAGCAAGAGGAAGACAAAGACAAATGATGATGGAGACAGCAGCCAGAGAACTGGAAATGAATACCAATGAATTGATCCACTTGACCCAAAACGGGAGTGTGTGGTCCATGGCAATCAAAGCTCAAACTGGTCACAGCACCTGATGATGATGATGATAATTTTGTATAAATTATGCTTATCCTGTAGATTTCTTGGGAATGTTGTATACCTGCTGCTGCTGCAGGTACGTTTTTCATGGCACCTGTGCATACATAGGCTTATGGCAATAAACGTGTCTTTGAATGGTCTCAATCTGAAACATAGACTGTACATTTCCCTCAACAGATGCTGTCTGATCCATTGAGTTTCTCTCACAGTTTGTATTCAGCTGAGTGAAAGGGAATGTCAGATTTAATGATCGGTTCAGAAAGACTCCCACATTCCATCATGAAGGTGATGAAAGTTGCTTTAATGAAGCATGAAGAAGTGGTCAAGGGAAGTCAGCCTTCCAGTAAAATCCACTACCCAAGAATGCATCAAGAAGTACCTTTCCCTTTCCAACTTTGCAAATTACAATGATCACATTTTCGTCTCACTTACTGGCTGTGAAAAACACCACTGCATTAAATCTCCCCGATGCCAAACTCTTAAAAGTGACCAGCAGGCAAACTAACTAGAAATAGCATGTTCAACATTAGTAAAACAATTGTCTTTTATGATTTTTTTATTTCTCTTCCTCAGGCAAGAAACAAATTTAATGAGCTTGGCTTCACAGTTTGACATTGCTCGAGTGGACAACAGGAAAATAAATCAGGCAGATTCAAAGAGAGATTGGATAATTACCTCTGGACAAAATGTTACTGGGGTTGTGGGATGGATCATTGGTGGCTGGAATTGATTAATTACCTCACCCAGAAAAATAACACTGATAGGGTAGAGTTAGAACACAGAACATAGAATATAGAACATTACAGCACAGTACAAGCCCTTTGGTCCATTATTACGTGCCGACCTTTTATCCTACTTTAAGATCAATCTAAGCCTTCCCTCCTACTCAGCCCTCCATTTTTCTATCATCTATGTGCTTAGCTGAGAGATTCTTAAATGCCCCTAATGTATCTGCCTCTGGCAGGGTGTTTCACGCATCCACCATTCTCTGAAATGCCCCCTATATTAGAGAGAGTGCAGAGAAGGTTTACTAGCAGGGTTCCAGTATGAGGGATTTCACCTACAAGGTTAGATTGGAGAGGATAGGATTACTCTTCCTGCAGAGGGGCAGGTTGAGAGGAAACTCGGATGAGGTGGAAAGATCACAAGATTAGAACTGCAAAGATTGGAACAAGCAACGGGGAATGCTGGACTTCCTATTTGGCCCATATTTCTGCTCTTTCAATCAAATTGCCCCTCGAGAGCCTTGGCTGTCTCCATTTCCAAGGCCTCCATATAAGGAAGTTTTTTTCTCTCTCTCTCCCTTATGTTTCAGTCACTTATTTCCCCTTGTTCACATGCCATCTACTCCTGGGAACAGACTCTTTCTTGATAAAATAGTGAAAGATGGAAATTCCCAGCAGGTCAGGCAGCATGATTATTAATGTTATACTTATTAAAATACAACATGGATTAGTCCCTTCTGGTCCTTCGAGCTGTGCTGCCTTGCATCTCCTTATTTAACGCTAGCCTAATCACTGGACAATTTACAATGATCAATTCATCTACTAACTGGTACTCCTTTGGACTGTGGTGGGAAACCAGAGCACCCACAGAAAGCCCATGCGTTCTATGGGGAGGACATACAGATTCTTTACCAGTAACGTCGGAATTGAACTTCAAACTCCAAGGCCTCAAGCTGTAATAGCGTCTCGCTAGCTGCTATGCTACATGTGTGGAGAGAGAAGCAGAATGAATGTTTCAGATCAATGATCCTCTATCTGATGCAAGGTCATTTCCCAATTTTTTTGAGCTACCCACAAAGTGCTGCAGAAACTCAGCTGGTCAGGCAGCATCTATAAAGGGAAATATACAGTCGATATTCGACCAGTCCTGATCAAGTGTCTCAGCCTGAAATGTCAACTATTCATTTCCCTCCATAGATGCTGACTAACCTGATGAGTTCCTTCAGCATTTTGTGTGTGTTGCTCAAAATTTCGAGCATCTGCAGAATCTCCAGTCTGATTTATTAGCAGTATTAATTATCTGATGTCAAAAGATTGCACAGGGCAGATAGCTTTTTAATGCAGATTAGTGTAAGATTAGGCACACCAGAGCAGTGAATATGAATTGTCTCTCTCATTCGATGCCGCATGACCTGCCGAGGATTCCAAGCATGCTTTGTTTTATGTCTGGTTGCAACACCACATCTGTTATTCCACCGTACCTGAGTCATGTATCAAGGAATCAGCTATTACCCATGCTTAATTTGTTAAAATTAAGTTAAAATCTGACAGCATTTAATGTAATTCGATTTTAACAGCAGGATAAAAACTGAAAGAGACCAAAGCAGTTTATTGTGCCATACTCAGTGGCCGCTTTATTAGGTGCAAGAGAGGACCCAGAATGATCTACTTTTGCTGTAGCCTACCCACCTCAAGGTTCAATGTGTTGTGCACTCAGAGATACTAATCTGCACACACACACACACACACACACACACACACAGTTATTTAAGTTACTGTCTCCTTCCTGTCAGCTTGAGCCAGACTGGCCATTACCCTCTGACCTCTCTCAATTAGCACAACATTTTAACCCACAGAATTACCACTCACTGAATGATTTTTGCACCATTCTCTGCAAACACTAGAGATAGTTGTGTGTGAAAATCCCAGAAGATTAGCAAGTTCTAAGATACACAAACCGCCCAGTTTGGCACCAACAATCATTCCACCTCAAAGTCACTTAGACCACTTTCTTTTCCCATTCTTAAGTTTGGTCTGAACAACCACTGAAACACTTGACCATGCCTGCATGCTTTTAGACATTGAGTTGCTGCCACATGATTGGCTGATGAGATATTTGCATAAATGAGCAGGAATACAGGTGTACCTAATAAAGTAGCCACTGAGAGTATTTACAAACCCACAGACAATCTATTTAATTACAGCCTGGAAAGACAGCAAACTGGAGCGGGGTGAGTTAGCAGCCTTAACCGCAGCTCCTGTAAAGGAGTACCCAAGAAGGCTACGGATCAAAGAATGGAAAGGTACCCCCAGGGAAGCCCGAGAGGAGGGGCGGAAGAGCTTCCTAGCTGGACGGATACAAGGCTACCGACCCAGTGCAATGGACAAACAACAATGAGTATACAGAGCATCTGTGGCAAAATTTGTAAGAACCAGAGAGGCTTGAAAATCCATTGGCCAAGGATGAAGTGTAAAGAGCAACAGAAAGCACCACAATGTGCAGATTCCCAATCTGATGAGACAGAGGAGGAGCAGGGTCAGGAAGCGCCCCACAGTACCCAGAGCCTCCACGTGGTGCAAGCTGTGCATCCCAACATCACATGTCAGACTGTGCGGATCAGATGGCCCAAAGTCTGCCTGACAGCAGAGTGGCAAAGATTTGATGAGGATGTAGATCTAGTGTTGGAAGCAGTGGCCAAATGTAATGTGGAGAGGAGATTGCAGATAATGACAACAGTGATCATAACTGTGGGAGCAGAAAGATTTGGTACCGAGGAAGTGAAGCGGACCAAACAGCCATATGTTAAAAACAACAGAGCCACCAAAATCCACGACATCTGGAAAGAACTCAAGGCGCTCAAGCAACAACATAAATTGGCAAACCATGAGGAAAGGGCACCACTGGAAGAACTGCGTGTGATGCTGAGGAAAAGGCTCATAACTCTGAGGAGAGTGGAGCAACATCGGAGGCGCAGGACAGAAAGAGCACAGAAAAGATCTGCATTTATCAGCAACCCATTTCAGTTCACCAAACAGCTGCTGGGTCATAAGAGAAGCAGAAAGCTGTCCTGCACAAAGGAACAGATGGACCACCATCTTCGAAGTGCCTTCAGTAACCCGAACAGAGAAGTTGAATTGGGAGACTGTGATGCCCTCGTCGCCCCCGCAGAACCAACAGAGGCTTTCGACCTTCGAGAGCCTCTCTTCAAGGAGGTTCAACAAGTAGTCAAGAAAGCCAGAGCTGGCTCAGCTCACGGTCCAACTGGCTCCACCTACAACATCTACAAACACTGCCCCCGGCTTCTCCGGCGGCTGTGGAGAATCCTCAAGCTCGTCTGGAAGAGAGGCAACGTGCCCAAGCAATGGAAGTATGCAAACGGAGTGTGGATTCCAAACAAAGAGAACTCCGAGAGCATCAGCCAGCTTAGGATAATATCCTTGCTGAGTGTTGAAGGGAAGATCTTCTTCAGTGTGGTGGAAAAGTGCCCAACAGAGTACTTCCTGAGGAACAATTACATCAACACCTCTGTCCAGAAGGGTGGCGTTCCAAGGATACCAGGCTGCTTGGAGCACACTGGAGTCATCACACAGCTCCTGAGAGAGACCAGAGAGAATAAGAGTGAATTGGTGGTTTTGTGGTTGGGTGTGGCCAATGTCTATGGATCAATTCCCCCACATGGTTGTTGAAGACGCTCTGAGGAGGCACCATTTTCCTGAAGGAATCAGAGGCCTCCTTATGGACTACTACAACGAGTTCCACCTGAGAATCTGAACAGGGCCAATAACTAGTGCAGACTGGTGTAGGCTGGAGATTGGTATCATCACAGGCTGCACCATCTCAGTCATCCTCTTCACCCTGGCAAAGAACATGCTGGTAGAATCTGCAAAGCCAGAGTGTCGAGGCCCGAAATCAAGATCTGGGATCGGCCAACCACCAAAACGAGCCTTTATGGATGATCTGATGCCTGGTGCTAGGTGAATTCTTAAGGGACAAGAAAGGTTGATGAGGTGGGCAAGGATGTCCTTTAAGCCTGCAAAATCAAGATCTGTAGTGCTGAAGAAAGGGTGAGTACAGGAGAAATTTTGTTTCTTTATTGAGGGCATTCCAATTCCTACCATCACAGAGAACCCTGTTAAAAGTCTTGGGAAGATGTTTGATGCAACACTCAGAGATAAGGTGACAATAAGAAACACCTGTGGGGAGATTGAACAACGGTTGCAAGAGGTTGACAGGACTGGCCTTCCAGGGCGGTTTAAGGCATGGATTTACCAGCACAGTATTCTACCAAGAATCCTCTGGCCGCTGCTTCTCTATGAGTTTTCAATTTCCATTGTTGCTGAATTAGGGAGGGTAGTCAGCCGGTTCCTGCGAAGATGGCTGGGTTTGCCAAGGAACATCAGCAGCATCACTCTGTACGGGAATAACTGCAAACTGAGGCTCCCCCTGAAATCCATCGAGGAGGAGTTCAAGGTCTTGCGAGAAGAGAGGTGCTGCAGTTCCGGGAATCTTCAGATCCAAAGGTTTCCGGAGCGAGAGTGGCGGTGAGAACCAGAAGAGAGTGGAAAGCAGAAGCTGCGGTGGGAGAAGACGAGGCAAAACTGCGCCACAAAGTGCTGGTGGCGGCAGTCACTGTGGAAAGAGTTGGACTTGGAAGCCTTGAAGTCCCCCATTTTGACAAAGTACAGGGAAAAGAGCGATGGGAACTGGTCCAGAATGAAGTAAGGGCAGCTGTGGAGGAGGAGAGGACCAGCAGAGCTGTGGCAATGAAACTGCAAGGAGCCTGGACCAAATGGGAGCAGGTGATCGAGCGAAAGATCACATGGAACGATCTCTGGAAGGTGAATCCACACCACATCAAGTTCCTTATCCAGGCTGTCCTAGCCCATCTAACCTGCACTGCTGGGGCCTTGCAGAATGACCAGCTTGCCCCCTCTGTGAGAAGACCGGTACACTAGAGCATATTCTGAGCTGCTGCCCCAGAGCTCTTGCCAATGGCCGTTATCAGTGGCAGCATGACCAGGTCCTCCGGACAATTACTGAGACAACCTGCAGCACCCTTAACATCTGCCAGAAAACAAGTCCGGTCAATAATACCATCTGCTTTGTGAAAGGGGGGGAAAGACCATCAGAGCACCAGAAAGCAACCGGGTTGCTCTTCACTGTGCAGGACTGGAAGTTAAAAGCAGACCTGGAAAAACAGTTGCAGTTTCCTCCCCACATTACAGAGACAACATTGCGGCCCGACATTGTGTTGTGGCCCGACTCATTGAAGCACGTTCTTATGCTTGAGCTTACCGTGCTGTGGGAAGAATGCATGGAGGAGGCCTATGAGCGGAAAACAGGCAAGTATGAAGATCTGAAGAACAGCTGCCAAAGAAGAGGCTGGAGAGCAAAGTGTTGGCCCGTGGAGGTCAGGTGTTGTGGCTTTGCAGGCCAGTTGCTCTGCAAAGTATACACTGCACTTGGAATCAGGGGAAAGAGAAGGAGGAGAGCCATTTCTTCCACCACAGATGCAGCAGAGAAAGCATCAAGATGGCTCTGGATAAAGAGGGCAGATTCGTGGGTTGCTGCTAGGACACAGGCTGGGCTCTGATCAACCATAGAAACCATAGAAACTACAGCACAGAAACAGGCCCTTTGGCCCTTCTTGGCTGTGCCGAACCATTTTCTGCCTAGTCCCAATGACCCGCACACGGACCATATCCCTCCATACACCTCCCATCTATGTATCTGTCCAATTTATTCTTAAATGTTAAAAAAGAACCCGCATTTACCACCTCATCTGGCAGCTCATTCCATACTCCCACCACTCTCTGTGTGAAGAAGCCCCCCCCTAATTTTCCCTTTAAACTTTTCCCCCCTCACCCTTAACCCATGTCCTCTGGTTTTTTTCTCCCCTTGCCTCAGTGGAAAAAGCCTGCTTGCATTCACTCTATCTATACCCATCATAATTTTATATACCTCTATCAAATCTCCCCTCATTCTTCTACGCTCCAGGGAATAAAGTCTTAACCTATTCAACCTTTCTCTGTAACTGAGTTTCTCAAGTCCCGGCAACATCCTTGTAAACCTTCTCTGCACTCTTTCAACCTTATTTATACCCTTCCTGTAATTTGGTGACCAAAACTGAACACAATACTCCAGGTTTCGCCTCACCAATGCCTTATACAACCTCATCATAACATTCCAGCTCTTATACTCAATACTTCGATTAATAAAGGCCAATGTACCAAAAGCTCTCTTTACGACCCTATCTACCTGTGACAACACTTTTTGGGAATTTTGTATCTGTATTCCTAGATCCCTCTGTTCCACTGCACTCCTCAGTGCCTTACCATTAACCCTGTATGTTCTACGTTGGTTTGTCCTTCCAACGTGCAATACCTCACACTTGTCAGTATTAAACTCCATCTGCTATTTTTCAGCCCATTTTTCCAGCTGGTCCAAGTCCCTCTGCAGGCTCTGAAAACCTTCCTCACTGTCTACTGCACCTCCAATCTTTGTATCATCAGCAAACTTGCTGATCCAATTTACCACATTATCATCCAGATCATTGATATAGATGACAAATAACAATGGACCCAGCACTGATCCCTGTGGCACACCACTAGTCACAGGCCTCCACTCAGAGAAGCAATTCTCTACCACCACTCTCTGGCTTCTTTCATCGAGCCAATGTCTAATCCAATTTACCACCTCTCCATGTACACCTAGCGACTGAATTTTCCTAACTAACCTCCCATGCGGGACCTTGTCAAAGGCCTTACTGAAGTCCATGTAGACAATATCCACTGCCTTCCCCTCATCCACTTTCCTGGTAACCTCCTCGAAAAACTCCAACAGATTGGTCAAACATGACCTACCACGCACAAAGCCATGTTGACTCTCCCTAATAAGCCCCTGTCTATCCAAATGCTTGTAGATTCTGTCTCTTAGTACTCCCTCCAATAACTTACCTACTACCGACGTTAAATTCACCGGCCTATAATTTCCCGGATTACTTTTTGATCCTTTTTTAAACAATGGAACAACATGAGCCACTCTCCAATCCTCCGGCACTTCACCCGTAGACAGCGACATTTTAAATATTTCTGCCAGGGCCCCTGCAATTTCAACACTAGTCTCCTTCAAGGTCCGAGGGAACACTCTGTCAGGTCCCGGGGATTTATCCACTTTAATTTTCCTCAAGACAGCAAGCACCTCCTCCTTTTCAATCTGTACAGTTTCCATGGTCTCACTACTTGATTCCCCCAATTCCATAGATTTCATGCCAGCTTCCTTAGTAAATACAGACGCAAAAAACCTATTTAAGATCTCCCCCATTTCCTTTGGTTCCGCACAAAGCCGACCACTCTGATCTTCAAGAGGACCAATTTTATCCCTTACAATCCTTTTGCTCTTAATATACTTGTAAAAGCTCTTTGGATTATCCTTCACTTTGACTGCCAAGGCAACCTCATGCCTTCTTTTAGCCCTCCTGACCCGACCCCGGTTGAGTCGCCTGGGCGAGGGTGTATGATGTTGAAAGACCCGAAACACCTGATGACCCCAGGTAACATACTGATGATGTGCCCTAGTTTAGCATCATACAGATGTTTCTGTAAGAATTATGGCCTTTTCAAAGAAACCATTTTTTTAGATCAAAAACATTTTCTTTTCTTGTCGTCAGTTAGAGAATGCAAGTTTGGAATATCTGTCTAACCTTTGAACCTTTATTATTCATCTTTGAATGGTTGCATTCTTTAATGCAACGTTACACGTTCACAGCTCCAACGTTGCATAACCTTATAGGGATCAGCATTAAAATCCATCTACACCTTGTAATCCCTCTTCATCACACAGTTAAATCTGCCAACAAATCAAATATTATACTGCACAGAGTATGAAAGGAAAAGGCAGTCTGGAATTTAAAAAAAAAATCACTGAACTGCTATTTAATAGCAATTAAAAATAGATATCAGCCCTGAAGGTTAATTAGTTAATGTTCAGGATTACATGGAACCTGCCCTACCAGAAACGTCAGCCTGAGTCAGTCTCTAAGCAATATTAACATTGATTCCTGCACTTTTGTCTTCATCAACTGTTCGAATCAATGGCAGAAGAATTCCTGTAATACCATGAGTTCTTATCCTGTGTGGCTCAAATGTGGCACCTTGTCAGAGACCTTCTGAAAATCTGAGTAAGCAACATCCACTGACTATCCTTTCTGAATCCTGCCTGTTATTTCATCAAGAAATTCCAGATTTGTCAGGTAAGATTTCCCCATAAGGAAACCATGCTGACTTTGGTCTATTTATCATGATCCTCCAAGTACCCCAAAACTTCAACCTTAATAATATAATGGATCTAACATCTTACATTTGTTGATCACATGTATAGTGCATCAAAAAAAATACAGTGTTTGTGTCAATGACAAACAGAAACTAAGGATGTGCTGGGGGAGGACAGCCCACGGGGTGTTGCCACGCATTTTTGCTCAGCAGAACAATACAGAACACAACAATCAACAAAACAAGCCCCATTCCTGCACATACACACACACACACACACACACACACACACACACACACACACACACACACACACACACACACACACACACACACACACACAGCTCTACAAGTCCCAGACCAGTCCGTTTCCAGACTGCAGTGAACTCATGATGAATTTTCAAACACTGGGCTTCGACTTCCCCAATGGACTCGCAGTTGACTCAAAGTTCCAGGCCATCAGGACTTCCGATCGACCTTCAGGCTCCAATCTTCAATATCAGTGATGACAAATGAACAGGCTGGATGAGGACCCCAAACACTAGGGCTCCTATGCCAGAAGTTGTTGCACAACACTGATGGAATACACTTTAATTTCCTCCTTTGGGTGTCTTGAGCAGATCAACAATTCCACGACATAACTGTCCAAGATTATTTAGAACCTGTGGTTTTATTTTCCCTTCTCTAATGGCTGATGTGATGCTGCCACTGGGATGAAAGAACAGGAGCTTATGGTCCCACACCACCACATTTAGGAACAGTTATTACCTTTTAACCATCAGGTTCCTGAACCTGCATGGATAGTTTCACTCACCTCAACCCTGAACTACTGCAGACTCACTCTCAAAGACTCAACAACTCGTTCTCATTTTTTTTATTTGCACAGTTTGTTTACTTTTGCACATTCATTGCTTATGTATAGTTTTACAGAAATTCCATTGTATTTCTTTATTTTCCTGTATATGCCTGCAAGAAAATGAATCTCAAGGTAGTATAAGGTAACTACTGTATGTGTGCCTTTAAAATAAATTTACTTTGAACTTTGAACTTTGACAGGGCAGGAAGGTGCCAGCTATTGGCCTTTCACTGTGTGACCTAGCAGAGGTGGAGGTGAGTTATTGGTCTGACCATTGCTGTTGATTCAGCAGAGGAAAGAATCAGGAAACTCTTCAAACCTGACCCTCAGCTTTCTTTACATTTGTGTCCTTGCGCTGGAAGACCAGCAGGATCCAGGTACATCAAAGTGCACCTTTCTCTACTCTAATTACAGAATTAGAATCCTTTGGTCATCTTGTAGAATGCAATGCAGATGTGTGGTATTGCTCATTTAGCACAAATGTCTGAGGGTGAATTTCTACCCCATATTTTACAGATGCCGGAGTTTCAAACCCGGTGTGATCAACAAATCTTAGAAATGTATGGGACAGAAAGAACCCAGTTGAGTTTATTGTCATAGGCATAAGTATGGGGAGGTACAAGTACAATCAGAAACTTTCTTACAGCAGCAAAACAAGCACAGTGTTTCGGACAACACACAGAACATCCATTCGGGTCAAAGTCAAGTTTGTTGTCATATACACAGGTGCAATGAAATACTTAGCTGGAGCAGCATCACATGCATATAAGCAGCATTTACAAGAAAAAGGTAAACATAACGAAATTATACAAGATAGTGAGGATAGAAAAATGACCAAAGTGCAGCACAGTAGCATACCAGATATCGTAATGCTATTACAGCGCTAGCTGTAAGATTGGAGTTCAATTCCTGCTGTTGTTTGTCAGGAGTTCGTACATTCTGCTCATGACCTCGCGGTTTTCCTCTGGTTGCTCTTTTCCTTCCAATATTCCAAAGATGCACCAGTTAGGATTAGTGAAATGTGAGCATGCTATGTCAGTGCCAGAAACGTGGTGACACTTGCAGGCGACCCAGCACAATCCTCCCTGATTTGATTTTGACACAAATGACACACTTCGCTGTATGTTTCAGTGTACATCTAACAAATAAAGCTAATCTTTAAAGCATTAGTGAAACAAATACCATAGAGACAAAATCAACGGGAGTGCAGGAGGAATCTGTCATGGTTTGTTGCTGAGGTAGGGTTAGAATTATACAGGTCAGTTTATTTTTGTGTACTTGCCAGCTGTTGTAAACACAAATAAATGTGTCATCACTGCATCACACACTTAATCACATGCAACACACACAAAATGTTGGAGGAACTCAGCAGACCAGGCAGCATCTACGGTAAAAGGTATAGTCAACATTTTGGGCCGAAACCCCGGGAGAAAAAAAGCTGAGGAGTAGATTTAAAAGATGGGGTAGGGGAGAGAGATCCACCACGTGATAGGTGAAACCTGGAGGGGGAGGGATGAAGTAAAGAGCTGGGAAGTTGATTGGAAGAAAGAGAAAGGGGGAAGGAGCACCAGACGGAGGCAATGGGCATGCAAGGAAACGAGATGCAAGACGGAAAAGGGGATGGGTAATGGGTAATGGGGGGGGGGGAGCGGTGTTGGGGGCATTACTGGAGGTTTGAGAAATCCATCAGGTTGGAGGCTACCCAAACAGAATATAAGGTGTTGTTCCTCCAGCCTAAGTGTGGCCTCATTAAACACATGTTTACCTTTATGTATTCATTCGACTCCGAGAAGATCCTAGGATAAATAGGTCTCTCTTACCAGAGCTCACACACTTATAGAAAATGTGTGATGCATTTGTACCTCATTTTGCACACACTCTATCTTACTCCATAGGAGGCAAAAAACCCACATGGCACATACGTTATATGACAATAGGATGAGACAGGAAAAACTTGAATGTAACCAAAGTGAATTCAAAATATCATCAGAAACACTGGGTGACTGTATATTCACAATGGTAGAGTGAGTATTAGTCACAGTAACTATGACATACACATTTGAAGTTATGGTAATTGAGTCCAAAGTCAAAGTCAATATTGAGTTTATTGTTATATGCACAGGTACAAAGAAAAACTTGCTGCAGCACCACAGCCACATGGTATTTGACTCACAGTATTCACAAGAAAACGGAATACAAAAGAAATATACACTCAGTGGCCACTTTATTAGGTACACCAGTACACCTGCACATGAATGCAAATCTGTATCTAATCAAGTGGCAGCAACTCAAAGCATAACAGTACGCAGACATGGTCAAGAGGTTCAGTTGTTGTTCAGACTATATATCAGAATGGGGAAAAAATGGGGAAGATTTTGACCATGGAATGATTGCTGATGCCAGATGGGGTGGTTTGAGTATCTCAGAAACTGCTGAGATACTCAGACTGGGATTTTTACACATGGGAGTCTCTAGAGTTTACAGAGAATGGTGTAAAAAACAAAAAAAACAATCCAGTGAGTGGCAGCTTTGTGGTGAAAATGGCTTGTTAATGAGAGAGGTCAGAGGAGAATGTCCAGACTGGTTCAAGCTGACAGGAAGGCAACAGTAACTCAAATAACCACGTGTTACAAGAATGGTGTGCAGAAGAGTACCTTTGATTGCACAATATGTTGAGACTTGAAGTGGATAGGCTGCAGAAGCAGAAGACCATGAACATACACTCAGTGGTCACTATATTAGGTGCAGGAGATAACTAATAAAGTCAAGTCAATTTAAGTCTAGTCAAGTTTATTGTCATTTAACTATATACATGTATATAATGCATATAACCATATAATGTATATAGAAACGTGACAGCATTTCTTCGAACCAGGGTATAGAGCACGGTAGTACACATAACACACAAAACACATGATAACTTATGAAGGTAAGGATAAAATCTACAGATGAATCACACATAAATAACAAACTAAAGAGCATTAATATTAAATATTGTAAGGTACAGAACAGATTAACTGGTGACACTTCGAATGCAGTGCGGCAGGGTGTTCAGAAGCCTAAGGGCGTTAGGGAAGAAATTGTTTCTCATCCTGACCATTCTTGGTTTTATGCATCGTAGTCTCCTGCCTGATGGTAGAAAGTCAAAGAGGATGCTGGATGGATGGGTGGGATTCTTAACAATATTAAGGGCCCTCTGTACACAGTGCTCCTGATAAATATCCTCAGTGGATGGTAGGGAGACCCCTATGACCCTCTCAGCTGTTCTCACAGTGGCCTCTGAGTGTAAATTACGCACAATATGTTTACTAAAAAGAACACCATCAGAACAGATATAAAACAAAGTCCACTTCCGAGCAAAGTGATCAAAGTTTCCAGAGACTCCTGCACAAAATAATTAAAATGTGTTGATGTTTAATTGGAAAGCTTCTACTCATTGAAGTGCAATGATGCATCATCGATGTTTCAAAACCAGCTGGTTAAATTGGGAGCCTTAGCATTTGTGATGATGAAGTGTCCTTATGTAGAACAGATGGAAATTGGTTGTAACTGTGGCTGAGGATAAAAATGTGCCAATTCAAAGAAAGCCTTCCTCCTGACAGATATGAGGTTTTGATAGACCATCAGGCACCACACAAGACAATGAAGTAATGGAATGATGGGGGAACCATCCTAACACAACACTTCTGAGTTCATAGGACGACCATAAGACTCAGGGCAGAATTAAGCCACTTAATGCTGCTCCACCATTCCATAATCACTGATTTATTTTTCCTCTCAACCCCGTTCCCCTGCCTGCAGTCCATAACCTTTGTTGCCTCTACTAAACAAGATCCTATCAACCTCTGCTTTAAATATACCCAATGACTTGGCCTCCACAGCCACCTTTTGCCATAGAATTCCACAGATTCACCACCCTCTGACTAAATAAATTCCTCTTCATCTCTGTTATAAAGAGACATACTTGTACTCTGGTCTTATACTCTCCCACTGTATGAAGCATCTTCTCCATGTCTGCTCTATCTAGGCCTTTTAATATTTGATGTTTCAATTATATCCCCTCTCATTCTTCTAAACTCCAGCCAGTTCAGGCCTGGACCTATCAGATACTCCTCATATGTACGTTAATCCTTTAAATCAAGGGATCTTTCTCATAAACTTCCTCTGGTCCCTCTCCAATACTAGCACAGGCTTTTTTAGACCAACGGGCCCATTACTGTTGATGATACTCCAAGTGTGGTTGGTCCAATGCCTTATAAAGCCCCAGCATTACATCCTTGCTTTTATATTCTAGTCCTCTTGAAATGAATGCTAACGTAGGAAGTTCCACATTTAGGACCAGAAGCCAATAGTCATCCGAAACCATAAATCGGTATGTAGTGGCATTGAAAAGATCTGCCTCAGAGGTGTAATTTTGGCATCTTTCTGAACCAAGTGCTGGGATACACTTCTGTGCAGTTTATCAAGTAAGCACATTCACACTGAATTATTAAATTCTCAAGATTTAGCATATGAGCATGTATGTGAAATTGCCACGTCAGTGGACATAGTTTCCAAAACACTAAAGAATTTCAGCTGTTGCCTGATGTCAGAGTTAATGCTGTTAGTGTGAACTCTGACAGTGAGCTGGAGTTATAACAGTGAATTTGTATAACTGTGACAAAGCGACACAGAGACTATCTGAAAAACACAGCCCTAGACTGAACAGTCTCTCATCGACCCTGCACTGTCCGTTTCTACCTGCTTCCCACAATTCACAAGTAAGACTATCCTGGTCCATTGTTTCTGCCTGCTGCTGCCCCACTGAACCTATCCCTTTGTAATTCTTTTCCATCTTGTAACCCCACCTACCACCATACCCTGCCCAACCCCCCGACCCCCAGGTCCATTCTCTTCCCACCTACATCTGGGATACCTCACAAGCTCTCCACCTCTTCAACAATCTTCCATTCCTTGGCTCCACCATCTCATTTTCACCAAGGATGTCCAGTCTCTGTACATTTCTGTTCCTCATTAGGAAGTCCTTGGGGTATACTGTTACTTTCAGGAACATAAACGCAAAAGCATTCCACCAACATCCTTTTCCACCTGATTGAACTTGTGATTACCTTCAACAGTTTCTCTTTTGGCTCCTCCTCTAGGGTTTCCCATCAGACTTAGCAAGAAGCACATTGCACTAATTTCTAGTGCCAGCACATCCTTTTCAGGGTACACAGTGCTCAAGCTTTGGTTTATAAGATGATTAGACCATGAGACATTGGAGCAGACATCCACTTGGCCCATTGAGTCTGCTCTGCTTTCCATCATGACTGATTTGTTTTCCCTCTCAAGCCCATTCTCCTGCCTTTTCCCCATGACCTTTGACACCTTTACTATTCAAGAACCTATCAATCTCTGCTTTAAATATTCCTCCACGGCCATCTCTGGCAATGAATTCCACAGATTCACCACCATCTAGTTTAATAAAGACTATGTGTGTTCCAATCCAATGGCTCTGCTCTTGCTTTTTATACCTGCACCTCAACCAACAAAGGCACGTATCCATATCCCTTCTTCTCCATCTAATCCACTTGTCCTGCTACCTTCAGGGATTTGCAGAGATGTTTTCCGAGATCCATCTGCCTCCTCACTTTGTATCAGAATCAGGTTTATTATCCTTTAATATGATGTGAAATCTGATAACTTAGCAGCAACAGTTCAATGCAATACATAATCTTGCAGAGCAAAAAGATAACAAATAAGTAAATCAATTACGGTATGCGTATATTGAATAGATTATAAAAAGTGCAAAAACAGAAATAATGTACATTAAAAAAAGTGTGGTAGTGTCCAAAGATTCAATGTCCATTTATGAATCTGATGGAAGAGGGGAAGAAGCTGTTCCTGAATCACTGAGTGTGTGCCTTCAGGCTTCTGTACCTCCTACCTGATGGTAACAGTGAGAAAAGGACATGCCCTGTGTGCTGGAGATCCTTAATAATGGACTCTGCATCACTATATCTCAGCATATATTCCCCAACATTTATTGGTATCGCTAACTACATCATTTCATCAATATCTGACAGTCACTATTAAGTCCATTTCAGGAGAAGCATCTGTACCCAGAGAATGGTTGGGATCTATTCAACATCAAATCCCAGGAAGGATCTTTGGGATGAACTTTTCTGGTGGTTTCCGCACTTGTTCATTTTAAGCTAGGAAGGGTTCCCAACCTGAAGTCCATGGACACTTAAGTTCATAGTAAGGATCCATGGCATAAAAAAAAGAGTAGTAACCCTTGATTTAGGGCAATGTGCTAGGCTTTGTAATTTGTATTTAACTTATCAATTCATTGGATGTTGCTCTTTGCACTAGGACAGCATCTATCCCTACTAAAGGACTACTAAATGGTTCCCAAATATAATAAGATGGACTCTTGACTTCACAATCTAACTCATTATTATCTTATTGTTTACCTGCACTGTACTTTCTCTATTGCTGTTACACTTTATTATGCATTGTTATTGTTTTATCTTGTTCTACCTCATTGCACTGTGTAATGATCTGATCTTTTGAACAGTATGTAAGACAAGGTTTTCACTGTATCTCGATACACGTAACAATAATAAACGAATTCCACTTCCAATTCCAACTGCACATGGCCTCAGAACGTCACCTGCCTCCTAGCAACCATCACACCCTCATAAGCTTATGCCAGTCTCCGAGTTCTCAGAGGTGGAATATGTCAACACAGTCTGAGTCACTCTGTTGATTCATTCTCTGTGAAGTTGTCTTTCTTTAAAGCAACGAGATTCTGGATACTGCCACACTGTATGCTCAAGCTGCATTGAAACTGGCACTAAAAAAAATCCTTCACACTCATAAACGCCCCCTAATAATAAAGCATTAGGTGGCTTTTGAAACACCACTTTCTTTCCAAATTAAGATAATGCATCTGATTTCTCCCATTAACATTCTTGTTTGAGAGGCTGTATCTGTGACTGGTTAAAATGCCACCAGTTCCTTGCTCTCTTCTGTTATCTAATATCCGTAATATAACAGATGCGAGGAGAGAGAAGAATCTGTTCAGTTGCTAATTGGATAGGTAGGCGCGCTGGTTTGCTAAATATAAACCCCTGCAGCAAATCGCTTCAAACCTGTGCTCAGCATTGTGCATCTTTTTCAAAAAGACATTAAAAAGCACTGCGGTAGAGCAATATAACTTCAATTTGGCTGGCAATTCGAACAAGTAGAAATAACAAGTGCCATTGGAGACGGAGTGTAAATTGAGCAAATGGAACCCTCACTGTCCAATGCTAGGCACTGTTCAACTAACCCTGTGAAAAGAATTCTAAGGGCGTACAGGTATCTAAACATCTAAGTGATAATCTAGGTGTGGATACCTTAAATTGGAATAGAATCCACGTTTGGTCTCACGGAATTGATAGAGAGATTTCATAGGTACTTGAGAGACAGCTTTTACCCCCAGAGCATGGTACGTACAATATATCGAAGGGGCTCTCAGAGGAAATTGTTCACGCATGTATAATCAACAATATTTAAATGGTACTTGAAGAGGTACATGGATAGGAGAGGTTTAGAAGGATATGGGCAAATGAGGCAAGCTCAGATAGAAGTCTTGGTTGGTGTGGAAGGGCCTGTTTCTATTTTATATGAATCTATGACTATAGCCAAATATATCATGTCTGTCGCAGGCAAAAAATGGAGCCAGCCTGGTTGTTTTCAATTCCTAGCTCCCTACATGGCATTGCAATGCTAAGGTTAGGGTTATGGCTCTTCAAGCGTTCATTCAGGAGTGTTATAGAACATAGAACATAAAATAGTACGGGCCCTTCAGCCATGGTGCCAACCTTTTAACCTGTTTCTAAGATCAATCTAACCCTTCCCTCCCACATAGCTGTCCATAATTTTTTTCATCCGTAATGTCCTTAATGTATCCAAGTCTATATCAACCATAGCAATGCACTCCACACAGCCATCATTCTCTGTGTAAAAAGCCTACTTCTGACATCCCCCCTATACTTTCCTCCAATCACCTTAAAATTATGCCCCCTCATGTAAACCATTTCTGTGCGAGGAGAAGTACCCTGGCTGTCTCCTCTATGCTTTTTAATCATTTTATATATTTCTATCACGTCACCTCTTAACTTACTTCACTCCAAAGAGAAACACCCTTATTCACTCAACCTATCCTTGTAAGACGTGCTCTCTAATCCAGACAACATTCCGGTCAATCTCCTCTACACCCTCTCTAAAACTTCCACATACTTCCTACAATGAGAAATGAACACAATAACCTCGGTGCTGGCTAACCAGAATGTTATAGAGCTGGAACTTTAGGGGGCAGATCTTGAACTAAATCCCCAACTAACAAAGGTCAATACCTTTTTAAACTCCCTATCAAATTGTGCAGCAACTTTGAGGAATCTATGGATGTGGATCCCTCTGTTCTTCCACACTGCCAATATAGATGCAGTTAAGGTATCTGACAAACTGGAAGTGTGCTTTATAAGTTTAAAATTGAGCCAGTACTAAATTATATTGCACACATGAATGAGATGGGAAGTTCAGCATGAATATTGTGCCATTGAATAGACTACAAGTCAAAGCTAGGTGTGAGAGAGAATGTATATTCTCCTGTCTTATTCCCCTCTTCCTTATTTTCATATTTCATCTGATAAACGAGATATTAAATAATTAGGCAGCAAATTTATTTTTTGTTTTGTTAAGAGAGGAATGTTCACTGGCTAGGACAAATAGCAGCATTAGCTGTTCTTTTCATTTGGTGCTCCTGGACCACTACTGCTTATCTGAGCCAATGGAACAAATTGTGTGGCATTTCACGTTGGATCACCCACAGTTGTTGCACTCTCCCATACTTAGAAGCATGATCATTAATCTTGTTGGTAACCATATTTGTATCTGACCTTTGAGGAAATAAAATCCGTTCTTTTGGTTTGAACATGTATGAACATCTGATTTTTCTTCTCACTGTCCAGCATGCATAAAGCTCAGATCTTCCTCTGCTCACGGCCCCTAGTTTGGCTGAACATGGAATACAGAACAGTACATAATACAGAACAGGCCCTTTAGCTCACAAGGACGCCAGATGAAACTAATCCCATCTGCCTTCGCATGATCCCTATCCCTCCATTCCCTTCAGTATAAATACCTCTAAAAGAAGATTAGCTTTATTTATCACATGTACAACAAAACATATAATGAAATGTACCCTTTTGTGTCAGCAACTAACACAGTCCGAGGATGCACCAGGGGATCCCACAAGTGTTGCCATGCTTCCAGCACCAGACTAGCATGCCCACAACTTACTAACCCTAACCCATATCTGGGAGGAAATTGGAACGCCCGGAGAAAACCCACACAGTCATGGGGAGAATGTACATACTCTTTACAGATAGTGGCAGGAATTGAACTCTGATCAGTGATCACAGGTGCTATAAAGGAACTGTGTTAACTGCTATGCTGCCGTTCCTTTCCCTATGTGATGATGTCACCCCCTACACTGTACTGCTGTCCCTAAACCGAAACATTTAAAACATCTCTACGTGTTCACTTACAGCATATTGAAAATGTTAAATTACAAAATTGTTGTCTATTTTTAGTCTCCGTTCACACAATGTCAGCGAGTTTAAGGGGAGTAGCTGAACCACGCGCCAATCAATCCTAATTTTTGAAATAATCAAAGTTTCAAAGGTTCAAAAGTTAATTTTATTATCAAAGTATGCATGTACAATACAAGTCTGATTTTTGCTTTCTTCAGATAGCCAGGAAATACACCCAAAAAAAGAAAAAGAAACAAAACTTGCAGACCACAGAATCCCCCATCCCTCCCCATCGGAAGAAAAAACAACAAAAATAGCAACAAATCCCCAATTCCTCGCCCACAGGAGAAAAAAAACAGACAATCACAATCCCAAAACCTCTCTCTCAGAAAAAAGAACAGCAACAGTAGCACCAAAACCCCCTCCCACTCCAACTCACACACACAGAACTAATCATCCACCCACCAATCAGCCACAAGAAAGAAAATGCTGAAAACCTGAAGGAGACCAATATAAAGTACAGTCCAATCTCAGAATATCCAACAGCCCTTCCGTGGCTCAGAGCTCATACCTGACTATATTGCTGTGTGTTCCCATTGCATGGTCTTACGTTTCTCAACATCTTTCCAGCGGCTCCTTGTCCACTTTGAACAGTCACAGATCAGATCTTCACAGGAATCAGTGTGGTGATGGTGCTTTATCCCAGGGAAGCATGGAGTACATCCTAGAATCCTCTCCACTGTCCACACAGTATAATCTTCCATGGCAGCAATAAAGATCAGCACAGGACAAGAAAAAATACTCATGGTTCACAACGGAGTGATTTGCCAGCATTCAAAAATTCCAGGATAAAAAGAAGTAAAAACAACTTTTTCTAACTTTGACAGCATATTGTTGGACAAGATAGACAATCTTAAAATATTGATTGGACTGATTTGATGAAGCAGAGAATAACACGTTGTTACATCTAGTCAAAATCAAAGTCAAAGTAAACTTATTATCAAAGTACCTATATGTCACCATGCACTATCTTGAGATTCATTTTCTTGCCGGCATTTGCAGGAAAGTAAATAAATATAGTAGAATTTATGAAAAGCTATAGAAACAAAGACTGACAAACAACCAATGTGCCAAGAAGACAAATTGTGCAAATAAAATTAAATAAATACAGTAGATAGACAGATAGATAAATACATAAATAAATAAATAATACTGAGAATGTGAGTTGGAAAGTGAGTCTATAGGTTGTATACTCAATTCAGAGTCGAGGTGAATGAAGCCAGTTCAGGAGCCCAAATGGTAATAACTGTTTCTGAACCTGGTGGTGTGGGACCTAAGATGCCTCCAACTCCTGTCTGATGGTGGTAATGAGAGGAGAGCTTGGCCTAGATGGTCATGATCTCTTTATAATTATATCAATAGTATAGTTATATCTTTACTATCGTATCTATCACAGGTGCTGTAAAGGAACTGTGTTAACTGCTATGCAGAATGCAGTACAGTTAAGCGGAGATGAATTTCAGGGTAATGCTTATCTAACGATCCAATGTTGGAATAATCATAGCCAAGCTAACTGTTTCTTGTTCATTCAGAGTAATATAGCCCTGTAAAGTTCCAGCTACAGACTACGTTATATGCAACACACACATATTGCTGGAGGAACTCAACAGGTCAGGCAGCATCTATGGAGGGAAATAAACAGTCAACGTTTCAGGCCGGAACCCTTCACCTGTACTGGAAAGGAAGGGGGGAAAAGTCAGAATAAGAAACTGGGGGAAGGGGTGTAGGAGTACAAGTGAGACCAGGTGATGCGGAAGGTAGGTGGCTGGGGGAGGGGAGATGAAGTGAGCAGTTGAGAGGCGATAGGTGGAAATAGAACAGAGTTGAAGAAGAGGGAATCTGATAGGGCCATGGTAGAAAGGGAAGGAGGAGGGGTACCAGAGGGAGCTGATAGGTAGGTGAAGAGAAAAGAAGGGGGTAAGAAGGGAGCCACAATGGAGAATGGAAAAAGTGAGAAGGTGGGGAGAAATTACCAGAAGTCAGACAAATCAACCTTTATGCCATGGTCTGGAGGTTTGTTACTCTGGATTTCCGGAATCTGCAGAATCTCTTGTGTTTATGTTTTGCAATATTATAAGATTATTGATTGGTCCCTTAGTATGACAAAATGGACTCTTGACCTCACAATCTACCTCGTTATGATCTTGCAACTTATTGCCTGGCTGAATTGTATTTTCACGGTAACTGTAACACTATATTCAGCAATCTGTAATTGTTTTCCCTTGTGCTTCCTCGATGTTTTGATGTGATGAAGTAATCGGTGTGAAAAACATTTTTTTTTAACTGCGTGTGACAAAAATAAAACAATTTACCAATTTAAATGTAGTAATTAAGCTCAAATTAATTAGCTATTCTTTGTAATTCTGTGGCCAATTTATAATATTTGGTCAATGCTAGTCGTCTATTATGTTCAAGCTCATGATCTCCAAGGATTGGCTTCTTTTGCCATTTGTGCCTACAGAATGTGGCATTATCTCCACCCTCTCCAGGTTAATTATGGAGTAAAGGAACCGTAGAAATGTCTGAACTATGTTTAAGCTTTCCAGGAACAACTTTGAAACATGAGTTGCTTATTGTATGAAGCTATATCTCCCCCAGTGTGTAGGGTCTACATTCGAACATACACTCATTGGCCACTTTATTAGGTACACCTGCTTGTTAATTCAAATATCTAATTAACCAATCATGTGGCAGCAACTCAATGCATAAAAGCATGCAAACATTGTCAAGGAATTCCATTGTTGTTCAGACCAAACATTAAAATGGGGAAGAAGTGTGACTTTGACCATGGAATGATTGTTGGTGCTACATGGGATGGTTTGATCTCAGAAGCTGCTGATCTTCTAGGATTTTCATGCACATGATATGCAATATGGTGTCCGTGACCCACGGCGATGTGTTGCAGACAGCTTGCAAAACTACTAGATACTCTTCATCTTCCAGCTGTACTTCTGAACTGCAGTCTGTGGTTTCCGTTTGAAGGATGTACTTTTGAGCTCACTAAGTGATCTGGCACTTTTGCGATCTCTTGGGGGATTCAGCAAACTAGACGCTCAGGAACGGAGGTACGATGGACGCCACCATCACTGGGAGTGGACGCTGTACCAATGCTTGATGGCAGAACATGAACCTGTGTTTAGCTCCATTACTTTGCGCCATTTAGAGCGTGGAGCAAGACTTAAATAGTGGAGGATGAAAGTAGATAATGAACAGTTGTTCAGTGCCATCTGCCTGTGTTTGACCAGTCTCCCTCTCTTCTTGCTACTGCTGTCGGGTGGGTGGTGCAGGAGTCTTGGGTCTCATGCCATCAGGTTCAGGAGCAGTTGTTGCCCTGCAGCCATCGGGCTACTGGACGGGTTTCACTCAGCTCAGTGCTCCACAGCTGTGGACTCATTTTTGGGGACTCTGCAGTTCATGTGCCATGTTATTTTAACTTTCTTTTACTATTTGTGTGATTTGATCAAGACACCTCAGCGGTGAACTGACTGCAACCATCAGCGTTTGCCACACACTGAACTGATTCCGTGACTATGGCTTGCAGCTGTCAGGCTCCTGGACTAGATTCATGCATCTCAGTGTTGAACTGGTTCCAAGGCTGCAGACTCACTTTCTGGGACTCTGTAGTTAACGTTCTGTGTGTTATTTGTTTACTTCTTGATTGTTTGAGCAACTTGTTCCACTTTCACAGCGTTCAGTGGTTTTGCTGGTGTGGGTTTCTTTTTTAATCAGGTTCTATTGGGTTTCTTTGTTCAGTGGCTGCCCGTAAGGAGACAAATCTCAAGGCTGTATACAGTATACATACTTTGATAAGAAATGTACTTTGGACTTTGAACAACAGTCTCTAATGTTTACAGAGAATGGTGCGATAAATCAAGCACATCCAGTGAGTGGCAGTTCTGTGGGTGAAATGAGAGAGAGTAGAGGAGAATGAATGACTAGACTGGCTCAAACTGACAGCAAGGCAACAATAATTCAGAAAGCACCCCTGAATACACAACATATTGAATCTTGAAGTGGATGGGCAACAGCAGCAGAAGACTATGAACATATACTCAGTGGCCACTTTAAAGGTACAGGGGTACCTTATAACATGGCTATGGAGTGTTTAAATCTGACCTCTTTTTATCTGTAGTTTTCCGTGCAGGGGAGGAGCAGTGATAGAGAGGGCAAGTGTGGGAGAGTTGGAGCAGGAAGTTTAGTCCATGCCTACATATAAAAGCTGATGAGTGACAGAGATGAGATTCAGATTTATAGTCTTGCACAGTTCCTAACAGAAGTTTTATTTACACAAACAAATGAACCGTTTTTTTCCATGAAATATTAAATCTCCTGAATGATTTGACTTTTGAAAGCAAGCTGCTGCTTGAGATATAACATTGTACCTCCTGTGAAGATCAAAGGCATTTTTTTTTGTTTGTTCTCTATACAACTGCAATTAACACATGGCATGGAAAGAAATGGAAACTGCTTGCACCTCCTATATCCGGCAGTCTTTATTAATCTTTGATAAAGACCTGCTAAAAGGTTTTCCTATTAAACCTTGTTAATAATTCTCACAAAACATCTTGGAACTATGCCCTGGAATCAAGTTTTTGGACATAAGAGTTGAACAAGCTTTGGCAAAAGTCCTCTTCTCTCCCTATTTAAAAGGATTATGATAACAAAATGATTAAAATAAAGTTAAACAAAAATTAAATTAAATTGAAATGCCATCATTAGTCAAATTTAGGCAGCAGATTTGTACACAGTCCTTTCAGTATTCAGGCTGCAAGATTAACAATCAGATAGTTATTAATTATTAAGATTTATCTGATTTTGGAGGCAGTGCTGAGGAGGTTTGCAAGGTTAATTCTGGAGATAAGGGGATTGACCTATGAGGAGATATTGAGTCACCTGGGAGGGACTATACTTGCTAGAATTCAGAAGAATGACAAGGAATCTCAATAGAAACATATACAATTATGAAAGGGATAGATAAGATAGAGTCAGGAAAGTTGTTTCCATTGGTTAGTGAGGCTAGAACAGAGGACATTACCTCAAGATTCAGGGGAATCAATTTAGGACAGCGATTAAGAAAAAACTGTTTTTCCCAGAGATTTGTGAATCTGTGGAATTCTCTGCCCAGGGAAACAGTGCATGCTTCCCCATTAAATATACTTAAGATACAGTTAGACAAATTACTGAAACTAGCAGGGGAATTGAGGGTTATTGGGAAAAGGCAGATAAGTAGAGATGAGTCCACGACCAGATCAGCCATGATCTTATTGAATGGTAGAGCTGACTTGCCGGCTCAGATGGCCAACTCCTGCTCCTAGTTCTTATGTTTCTTATGTTTGTATCACTGACAATAAAAATAAGATGCTGGAAGAACTCAGCAGTTTGAGCAGCACCTGTAGAGGCAAAAATTTTAAGCTGGTGTCAGTTCTGATTTGCTGTGTGCACTGCGCTTGCTGTACTCGCAGCATCACTGGGAAAAAGTGTGTGTGTGCGTGCGCAAATATATCCATATTTAATGCGTATGTTTAAGATGTCTTTATAAATCGAAAGTATTGAGTACAGGAGTTGAGACGTTCAGTTGAAGCTGAACATGGTGAGGCCTATTATGGAGCATTGTGTGCAGTTCTGGTCACTTATGTACAGCAAAGATATCAATAAGACTGAAAAAGTACAGATAAAATTTACAAGAATGTTGCTGGGACTTGAGGACTTGAGTTATAATGAAAGGCTGTGTAGCTTATGACTTTATTCTTTGGAGCGTAGGAGAATGAGTGTAGGAGAATTCAGAGAAGGAAGCCTGAGAATTGGAGCGGGAGTGCGGCGGAAGCCATTTTGATTTTTTCTTTTCCTCATCGGAGTTAAGAGAGGCAGGACTACGCAGGCATGTGATGTTGAGCAGTGAAGCACGGAAGATTTAAAAGGAACACAGCCTTATATAGCGGGCTGCGGAGTGAGCCAGGAGCAGAGTGAAGGCCTAAGGGTTTTGGCTCAACGGGCTTAGGCGGAAACGGACAAGGCAAAGTAGGTTTGGTTTTCAATTTTTCCTGTTATTTGAGGAAAGGGGGAAGTTTGAGTGTGAGTGCAGCTTGCTGTTCTCGGTGTCAAATGTGGGAGGTCCTGGAGTCTCCTAGCCTCCCGGACGTCCACATCTGCACCAGGTGCGCCGAGCTGCAGCTCCTTAGGGACCGTGTTAGGGAACTGGAGCTGCAGCTCAATGACCTTCGTCTGGCCAGGTGGCCAGGGAGAGTGAGAAGTTGACCACGGGAGGCAGACAAGTGGGTCACGGTTAGGAGGGGGAAGGGGAAGTGTCAGGTACTAGAGAGTACCCCAGTGGCTGTGCCTGTTGACAATAAGTACTCCTGTTTGAGTACTGTTGGGGGGGTGGGGGGACAGCTTACCTGGGGGAAGCAACAGTGGCCGTGCCTCCGGCACAGAGTCCGGCCTATAGCTCAGAAGGGTAGGGAAAGGAAGAGGAGGGCAGTAGTAATAGGGCACTCGATATTTAGGGGGTCAGATAGGCGATTCTGTGGATGCAGTCAGGAGACCCAGATGGTAGTTTGCCTCCCTGGTGCCAGGGTCCGGGATGTTTCTGATCCCATCCAAGATATCCTGAAGTGGGAGGGTGAGGAGCCAGAAGTCGTGGTACATATAGGTATCAATGACATAGGTAGGAAAAGGGAAGAGGTCCTGAAAGGAGAATATAGGGAGTTAGGAAGGGAGTTGCGAAGACGGACCACAAAGGTTGTAATCTCTGGACTGTGAAAGTAGGAATGAAATGAGGTGGAGGATAAATGCGTGGCTGAGGGATTGGAGCAGGGGGCAGGGATTCAAGTTTCTGGATCATTGGGACCTCTTTTAGCGCAGGTGTGACCTGTACAAAAAGGACGGATTGCACTTGAATCCTAGGGGGACAAATATTCTGGCGGGGAGATTTGCAAAGGCTACTGAGGAGACTTTAAACTAGAATGGTTGGGGGTGGGAATCAAATTGAAGAGACTAGGAGAGAGGAGGTTAGTTCACAAATAGAGAAAGCTAGTAGACAGTGTGTGAGGGAAGATAGGCAGGGGACAGAGAACAGGAGCACCTAGACCGAAGATGTAGGGGAGAAGGAAGAAAAAGATAACAAAGTTGTTTGCACCATTAGGGATAAACAGAGAATAAGAGGTAGAGAGTTCCTTAAATGCATCTATTTTAATGCTAGGAGCATTGTAAGAAGGTGGATGAGCTTTGAGCATGGATTGATACCTGGAAATATGATGTTGTATCTATTAGTGAAACATGGTTGCAGGAGGGGTGTGATTGGCAACTAAATATTCCAGGATTTTGTTGCTTCAGGTACGATAGAATCGGAGGGGCAAGAGGGGGAGGAGTTGCATTGCTTGTCAGAGAAAATATTACAGCGGTGCTTTGGCAGGATAGATTAGAGAACTCGTCTAGGGAGGCTATTTGAGTGGAATTGAGGAATGGGAAAGGTGTAATAACGCTAATAGGGGTGTATTATAGACCACCTAATGGGGAGTGAGAATTGGAGGAGCAAATTTGTAAGGAGATAGCAGATATCTGTAGTAAGCACAAGGTTGTGATTGTGGGAGATTTTAATTTTCCACACATAGACTGGGAAACCCATTCTGTAAAAGGGCTGGATGGTTTGGAGTTTGTAAAATGTGTGCACGATTGCTTTTTGCAGCCATGCATAGAGGTACCAACTAGAGAAGGGGCAGTGTTGGATCTCCTGTTAGGGAATGAGATAGGTCAGGTGACGGAGGTATGTGTTGGGGAGCACTTCAGGTCCAGTGATCACAATGTCATTAGTTTCAATATAATTATGGAGAAGGATAGGACTGGACCCAAGGTTGAGATTTTTGATTGGAGAAAGGCTAACTTTGAGGAGATGTGAAAGGATTTAGAAGGAGTGGATTGAGACAATTTGTTTTATGGGAAGGATGTAATAGAGTAATGGAGGTCATTTAAAGGTGAAATTTTGAGGGAACAGAATCTTTATGTTCCTGTTAAGGGAAAGGTTAAAAGTTTGAGAGAGCCATGGTTTTCAAGGGATATTGGAAACTTGGTTCGGAGAAAGAGAGAGATCTACAATAAATATAGGGAGCTTGGAGTAAATGAGGTGCTCGAGGAATATAAAGAATGTAAAAAGAATCTTAAGAAAGAAATTAAAAAAGCTAAAAGAATATATGAGGTTGCTTTGGTAAGTAAGGAGAAAATAAATCCAAAGGGATTCTACAGTTATATTAATAGCAAAAGGATAGTGAGGGATAAAATTGTCCCTTAGAGAATCAGAGTGAACGGTTTTGTACGGAGCCAAAAGAGATGGGGGAGATTTTGAACAATTTCTTTTCTTCGGTATTCACTAAGGAGAAGGATATTGAATTATGTAAGGTAAGGGAAACAAGTAGGGTAGTTATGGAAACTATGATGATTAAAGAAGAGGAAGTACTGACGCTTTTAAGGAATATAAAAGTGGATAAGTCTCCGGGTCCTGACAGGATATTCCCTAGGACCTTGAAGGAAGTTAGTGTGGAAATAGCAGGGACTCTGACAGAAATATTTCAAATGTCATTAGAAATGGGGATGGTGCTGGAGGATTGGTGTATTGCTCATGTGGTTCCAGGTGTAAAGCGATCGATGTTGTCTATATGGACCTCAGTAAAGCCTTTGACAGGGTTCCACATGGAAGGTTAGTTAGGAAGGTTCAATCATTATGTATTAATATTGAAGTAGTAAAATGGTTTCGGCAGTGGCTGGATGGGAGATGCTAGAGAGTAGTGGTGGATAACTGTTTGTCAGATTGGAGGTCGGTGTCTAGTGGTGTGCCTCAGGGATCTGTACTAGGTCCAATGTTGTTTGTCATATATATTAATAATCTGGATGATGGGGTGGTAAATTGGATTACTAAGTATGCAGATGATACTAAGATAGGTGGCATTGTGGATAATGAAGTAGGTTTTCAAAGCTTGCAGAGAGATTTAGGCCAGTTAGAAGAGTGGGCTGAAAGATGGCAGATGGAGTTTAATGCTGATAAGTGTGAGGTGCTACATTTTGGTAGGAATAATCAAAATAGGACATACATGGTAAATAGAAACATAGAAACATAGAAAATAGCTGCAGGAGTAGGCCATTCGGCCCTTCGAGCCTGCACCGCCAATTATTATGATCATGGCTGATCATCCAACTCAGAACACCACCCCAGCCTTCCCTCCATACCCCCTGACCCACGTAGTCACAAGGGCCATATCTAACTCCCTCTTAAATATAGCCAATGAACTGGCCTCAACTGTTTCCTGTGGCAGAGAATTCCACAGATTCACCACTCTCTGTGTGAAAAAGTTTTTCCTAATCTCGGTCCTAAAAGGCTTCCCCTCTATCCTCAAACTGTGACCCCTCGTTCTGGACTTGCCCAACATCGGGAACAACCTTCCTGCATCTAGCCTGTCCAATCCCTTTAGGATCTTATACGTTTCAATCAGATCCCCCCTCAATCTTCTAAATTCCAACGAGTACAAGCCCAGTTCATCCAGTCTTTCTTCATATGAAAGTCCTGCCATCCCAGGAATCAATCTGGTGAACCTTCTTTGTACTCCCTCTATGGCAAGGATGTCTTTCCTCAGATTAGGGGACCAAAACTGCACACAATACTCCAGGTGTGGTCTCACCAAGGCCTTGGACAACTGCAGTAGTACCTCCCTGCTCCTGTACTCGAATCCTCTCGCTATAAATGCCAGCATACCATTCGCCTTTTTCACCGCCTGCTGTACCTGCATGCCCACTTTCAATGACTGGTGTATAATGACACCCAGGTCTCGTTGCACCTCCCCTTTTCCTAATCGGCCACCATTCAGATAATAATCTGTTTTCCTATTTTTGCCACCAAAGTGGATAACTTCACATTTATCCACATTAAATTGCATCTGCCATGAATTTGCCCACTCACCCAACCTATCCAAGTCACCCTGCATCCTCTTAGCATCCTCCTCACAGCTAACACTGCCACCCAGCTTCATGTCATCCGCAAACTTGGAGATGCTGCATTTAATTCCCTCATCCAAGTCATTAATATATATTGTAAACAACTGGGGTCCCAGCACTGAGCCTTGTGGTACCCCACTAGTCACCACCTGCCATTCTGAAAAGGTCCCGTTTATTCCCACTCTTTGCTTCCTGTCTGCTAACCAACTCTCCACCCACACCAATACCCTTACCCCCAATACCGTGTGCTTTAAGTTTGCACACTAATCTCCTGTGTGGGACCTTGTCAAAAGCCTTCTGAAAATCCAAATATACCACATCCACTGGTTCTCCCCTATCCACTCTACTAGTTACATCCTCAAAAAATTCTATGAGATTCATCAGACATGATTTTCCTTTCACAAATCCATGCTGACTTTGTCCAATCATTTCACCGCTTTCCAAATGTGCTGTTATCACATCCTTGATAACTGACTCCAGCAGTTTCCCCACCACCGACGTTAGGCTAACCGGTCTATAATTCTCCGGTTTCTCTCTCCCTCCTTTTTTAAAACATGGAGTTACATTAGCCACCCTCCAATCCTCAGGAACTAGTCCAGAATCTAACGAGTTTTGAAAAATTATCACTAATGCATCCACTATTTCTTGGGCTACTTCCTTAAGCACCCTGGGATGCAGACCATCTGGCCCTGGGGATTTATCTGCCTTCAATCCCTTCAATTTACCTAACACCACTTCCCTACTAACATGTATTTCGCTCAGTTCCTCCATCTCACTGGACCCTCTGTCCCCTACTATTTCTGGAAGATTATTTATGTCCTCCTTAGTGAAGACAGAACCAAAGTAGTTATTCAATTGGTCTGCCATGTCCTTGCTCCCCATAATCAATTCACCTGTTTCTGTCTGCAGGGGACCTACATTTGTCTTTGCCAGTCTTTTCCTTTTTACATATCTATAAAAGCTTTTACAGTCCGTTTTTATGTTTCCTGCCAGTTTTCTCTCATAATCTTTTTTCCCCTTCCTAATTAAGCCCTTTGTCCTCCTCTGCTGAACTCTGAATTTCTCCCAGTCCTCAGGTGAGCCACTTTCTCTGGCTAATTTGTATGCTTCTTCTTTGGAATTGATACTATCCCTAATTTCTCTTGTCAGCCACGGGTGCACTACCTTCCTTGATTTATTCTTTTGCCAAACTGGGATGAAAAAATGTTGTAGTTCATCCATGCAACCTTTAAATGCTTGCCATTGCATATCCACCGTCAATCCTTTAAGTGTCATTTGCCAGTCTATCTAAGCTAATTCACGTCTCATACCTTCAAAGTTACCCCTCTTTAAGTTCAGAACCTTTGTTTCTGAATTAACTATGTCACTCTCCATCTTAATGAAGAATTCCACCATATTATGGTCACTCTTACCCAAGGGGCCTCTCACGACAAGATTGCTAATTAACCCTTCCTCATTGCTCAAAACCCAGTCCAGAATAGCCTGCTCTTTAGTTGGTTCCTCGACATGTTGGTTCAAAAAACCATCCCGCATGCATTCCAAGAAATCCTCTTCCTCAGCACCTTTACCATTTTGGTTCACCCAATCTACATGTAGATTGAAGTCACCCATTATAACTGCTGTTCCTTTATTGCACACATTTCTAATTTCCTGTTTAATACCATCTCCGACCTCACTACTACTGATAGGTGGCCTGTACACAACTCCCACCAGCGTCTTCTGCCCCTTAGTGTTACGCAGCTCTACCCATATCGATTCCACATCTTCCCGGCTTATGTCCTTCCTTTCTATTGTGTTAATCTCTTCTTTAACCAGCAATGCCACCCCACCTCCCCTTCCTTCATGTCTATCCCTCCTGAATATTGAATATCCCTGAACGTTGAGCTCCCATCCCTGGTCACCCTGGAGCAATGTCTCTGTGATCCCAACTATATCATAATCATTAATAACAATCTGCACTTTCAATTCATCCACCTTATTACGAATGCTCCTTGCATTGACACACAAAGCCTTCAGGCACTCTTTTACAACTCTCTTAGCCCTTATACAATTATGCTGAAAAGTGGCCCTTTTTAATGCTTACCCTGGATTTGTCGGCCTGCCACTTTTACTTTTCTCCATAGTACTTTTTGTTTCTACCCTCACTTTACACCCCTCTGTCTCTCTGCACTGGTTCCCATCCCCCTGTAGTGAACTAACCTCCTCACGCCTAGCCTCTTTAATTTGATTCCCACCCCCCAACCATTCTAGTTTAAACTCACCTCAGTAGCCCCCGCTAATCTCCCTGCCAGGATATTGGTCCCCCTAGGATTCAAGTGCAACCGTCCTTTTTGTACAGGTCACGCCTGCGCCAAAAGAGGTCCCAATGATCCAAAAACTTGAATCCCTGCCCCCTGCTCCAATCCCTCAGCCACGCATTTATCCTCCACCTCATCGCATTCCTACTCTCACTGTCGCGTGGCACAGGCAGTAATCCCAAGATTACTACCTATGCGGTCCTTTTTCTCAACTCCCTTCCTAGCTCCCTATATTCTCCTTTCAGGACCTCATCCCTTTTCCTACCTATGTCATTGGTACCTATATGTACCACGACCTCTGGCTCCTCACCCTCCCACTTCAGGATATCTTGGACACGATCAGAAATATCCCGGACCCTGGCACCAGGGAGGCAAACTACCATCCGGGTCTCTGGACTGCGTCCACAGAATCGCCTATCTGACCCCCTTACTATCGAGTCCCCTATCACAACTGCCCTCCTCTTCCTTGCCCTACCCTTCTGAGCTACAGGGCCGGACTCTGTGCCGGAGGCACGGCCACTGTCGCTTCCCCCGGGTAAGCTGTCCCCCCCAACAGTACTCAAACAGGAGTACCTGTTGTTAAGGGGCACAGCCACCGGGGTACTCCCTATTACCGGACCTTTCCCCTTCCCCCTCCTAACCGTGACCCACTTGTCTGCCTCCCGTGACCCCGGCGTGACCACCTGCCTGCAACTCCTCTCTATCACCTCCTCACTCTCCCTGACCAGACAAAGGTCATCGAGCTGCAGCTCCAGTTCCGTAACGCGGTTCCTTAGGAGCTGCATCTCGATGCACTTGGCGCAGATGTAGACGTCCGGGAGGCTTAGAGACTCCAGGGCCTCCCACATCCGACACCGAGAACAGCAAACTGCCCTCACACTCATACTGCCCCTCTCCTCAAATAACAACAGAAAATGAATGCCAAACCTTCCTCGCCCGTTTCCGCCTAAGCCCGTTGAGCCAAAGCCCTTAAGCCTTCACTCTGCTCCCGGCTCACTCAACTACTACTGCTCCCGCAAACTACGCTGCCCGCTCTATGAGGCTCTGTTCCTTTTAAATCTGCCGCACTGCACAGCCCGACGTCACACGCCTGCGCAGTTCCGCCTCTCAGAACGCCGTTGGAGAAAAAAAAATAACCAAAATTTCAAAAATGTCTTTCTCGGCACTCCCACTCAGACTCTCAGACTCCTTCTTCGAATCAAACCCGAAGCAGGATGTCTGCCCTTTTAAATCTGCCGCGCTGCACTGCCCGACGTCACACGCCTGCGCAGTCCCGCCTCTCAGAACGCCGTTGGAGAAAAAAAAATAACGAAAATTTCAAAAATGTCTTTCTCGGCACTCCCACTCAGACTCTCAGACTCCTTCTTCGAATCTTTAAATGGTAGGGCATCGAAGAATGCAGTAGAACAGAGAGATCTAGGAATAATGGTACATAGTTCCCTGAAGGTGGAATCTCATGTGGATAGGGTGGTGAAGAAAGCTTTTGGTATGCTGGCCTTTATAAATCAGAGCATTGAGTACAGGAGTTGGGATGTAATGTGGAAATTGTACAAGGCGTTGGTAAGGCCAAATTTGGAGTATTGTGTATAATTCTGGTCACCAAATTAGAGGAAAGGTGTCAACAAAATTGAGAGAGTACAGAGAAGATTTACTAGAATGTTACCTGGGTTTCATCTCCTAAGTTACAGAGAAAGGTTGAACAAGTTGGGTCTTTATTCTTTGAAGTGTAGAAGGTTGCGGGGGACTTGATAGAGGTGTTTAAAATTATGAGAGGGATCGATAGAGTTGATGTGGATAGGCTTTTTCCATTGAGAATGGGGGAGATTCAAACTAGAGGACATGAGTTGAGAGTTAAAGGGCAAAATTTTATGGGTAACATGAGGGGGAACTTCTATACTCAGAGAGTGGTAGCTGTGTGGAACGAGCTTCCAGCAGAAGTGGTTGAGGCAGGTTCGATGTTGTTGTTTAAAGTTAAATTGGATAGCTATATGGACAGGAAAGGAATGGAGGGTTATGGGCTGAGTGCAGGTTGGTGGGACTAGGTGAGAGTAAGAGTTCGGCACGGACTAGAAGGGCCGAGATGGCCTGTTTCGTGCTGTAATTGTTATATGGTTATATAATGAGAGGAGATTTGATGGAGGTATACAAAATTATGAGAGGAATAGATAGGGTAAATGCAAGTAGACTTTTTTCACTGAGGTTAGGAGTGACTAGAACTACAGGAGGTGTAACGTTTAAGGGGAGCATGACAGGGAACTTCTTCTCTCAAAAGGAGGTGAGAGTGTAGAATGAGCTGCCAGCGGAAGATGTGGATGCAGGATCGATTTCAACATTTAGGGGAAATCTGAGTATGGTTCAGGTGGAAGTCAACGGGAGTAGGTAAAATAATGGCTTGCATGGACTAGATGGGCCATAGGGCCTGTTTCTGTGCTGTAGTGTTCTATGACTTTGACTCTATGTTCCTCCATAAACAATCAAATTCAGCTTTCAGCAAGCTGCACTGTTCATTACAGCAACATCAAAAGTAATTAATTTGTTGTAAAGCAGTTCAGATCATCCTGAAAGATGTTATTTAAATTCCAACCTTAATCATTATTCATTCATTGGTTTTGAGTGTCACTGACAAAACCAGTGGAGGAAGACTGATCATCCCACACCCTTGGGACTTTGGTGGTAAGATTTTATGGACTATTTGATACTACTCCTACTATGATGCCAACATATTTTTTAAATTTCTTATTAAACTTTATTTCTAATTCACATTTTATTTAGACCGTCCTAGCTCATTCAGCTGGATACGATGTACAGTCAATGAGTGGTTTAGTGGAATACTTTAGAGTGCTGATAATCGGTGATTGGGGTTCAATTCTCACTGCTATCTGTAAGGGGTTTGTATGTTCTCCCCATGACTGGGTAGGGTTTCCCTGGGTGCTCTAGTTTTCTCCCATGTTCTAAAGCATACCATGCTGGTGCAGGAGTCATGGCAACATTTGCAGGCTGCCCTGGTACATATTTGGACTGTGTTGGTCATTAATCCTAACAACCACTGTAATTTCACTGTATGTATTGATGTGCATGTGACAAAAAGAAAGCTAATCTTTAAGATTGTTCATCTTTAAACCTTTCTTCACAGCTACAGCTTCCAGCTCTGGTAATATTCTTCTTTGTGTCCTCCCCAGTGAAAATCACATCCTTCCTTGTGATGTGATAATCAGGACTGTGCACTGTACTCAAGCTGAGTACAGGTCACGTGGCATGAAACAGATCCTTTAGCTTAGCGGTCCCCAACCACCAGGCCGCAGAGCATGCGCTATCGGGCCACGAGGAAACAATATGATTTGGCGATAGGAGTCAGCTGCACCTTTCCTCATTCCCTGTCACGCCCACTGTTGAGCCATTACACATGCGAGGTCATTACCTGTGCGTCATCCATTTCAGCGCGGGAAGAAGATCAACTCCTCGAGCTTGCAAATGATGGTGGGCTGAAAAGTGTATTTGACATAACATGTCTGCCAGCATTATGGATCAAAGTCAAAGCTGAATATCCTGAGATAGTCACGAAAGCACTGAAGACGTTGCTTCCATTTCCAACGTATCTCTGCAATGAATGCAACAAAAACTAATTTGCGGAATAGACTGGACATAAGGAACCCCATTCGAGTATCACTGTCTCTCGTCACCCTTCGATAGGACTGTCTTGTTGCAGGAAAACAATCCCAGGGCTCCCACTGATTCAGCGATACTGGTGTGTTGCAATGCTTTTATATGTTCATACAGGGAAAATATGTGCTGCGTGTTTAATGTCCAAACGATACTTAAAATGTTATGATGCTATTGACTTATATAACTATATAACAATTACAGCACGGAAACAGGCCACCTCTGCCCTTCTAATCCGTGCTGAATGCTACTCTCACCTAGTCCCACCGACCTGCTCTCAGCCCATAACCCTCCGTTTCTTTCCTGTCCATATACCTATCCAATTTTTCTTTAAATGATAATATCGAAGTTGCCTCTACCACTTCTACTGGAAGTTCGTTCAACATTTACTTCAAGCTCCCCTGACCTCCCCTGATAATTGACTTATCACTATATTCATGCGAGGAAAATATGTGTTTAATATTAAATTCGTTAGATAAACCCTTTTAGAAACAAAATTGAATGTAATAGCTAATTATCATCTATATTCCGGTTGTGATTAACACCGCCCTCCCCTCCCCCTGACCAGAATCGCCAAAAACGATTTGTAGAAAAAAATTATACACGCATACGCAACTTACGCATGCGCACTGGTGCCCGTGCAAGGCTTCATGGTCATTGTAGTCTTTCTGGGGTAAACCCAGTGTATTTGACTGCTACTCTTGTCCGTTGGCAAACCTCTTCCCCTCCGGTCGGCCGGTCCGCAAGAATATTGTCAATATGAAACCGGTCCGCAGTGCGAAAAAGGTTGGGGACCCCTGCTTTAGCTCACTGCCCACACTGATTAGGTATGGTGTAGTAATCCTGCACAAATCCTACCACTTATTCCCACATTCTCAGCAACTCCCCCCAGGTAATACCACAGCCTATAAACAAGAGGTAATTTAGAGTGGCCAATTAATTTACCACATAATGCATGTCTTTGCCTTTATAGCTTCCTCCCAAAATCCCATGGCATTATGGGAGGAAACTATAACATCTGGAATAAACCCATGCAGACACAAGGAGAATGTGTAAGCTTCACACAGGTAGCACCACAGATCATGATTTAACCTGGGTCTCTGAAGTTGTGAGGCTGCATTACTATCAGATTCGCCACTTTCCCTTTCTTTTTAAATCTTTTTATTAATTTTCCAAAATTATAAACAGAATAACATTGTTGATACAGAGAGTTTGGAATAATCTGATTGTTGATAAGCATATACAGAAAAGATTTCAAATAATACAAGTATAATAGACTTCCAAACTCTTGATATAGTTAATCATAGAGAAAAAAGAAATAAAAAGAAAAAATACAAAGAAAAACCCCCCAAAAGAAACAAAAAAAAACTAAATACTAACTCCCCCCAAAAAAAGCAAACGGAACAAAACAAAGCTAGACCATTATCTTGAATCGAACACGTTCAATAATGTCATCAACTTCGCTCCTCTATTCATATATTTTAAGTTAATAAGAAGGATTCGGAAAGGTCAAATTACATCATATGAAAATGTTGAATAAGTGGTTTCCAAGTCTCTTCAAATTTAACCAAAGTATCAAAAATGTCACTTTTGATTTTTTTTCTAAATTTAAACATAATATGGTTTGAGAAAACCATTGAAATGTAGTAGGAGGATTGGACTCCTTCCAGTTCAATAAAATGGATCTTCCGGCCATTAAAGTAACAAATGCAATCATCTGACAGGCTGAAGAGGATGAAAATCTAAGTTCTACCATTGGCAAACCAAAAAATGCCGTAATAGGATGGGGCAGCCACTTTTCCACTTAATTGCTCTAGTATGATCTTCCTGCTTTGTGCATCCTTACACCCATTTCTGTAGAACCACCTGCAGGAATTACATAATTATTCTTTTTTTAATCTTCTTTTTCCCTGCAGTGTGCAATACTGGCTGCAAACATTTGATGAATTACCATTTGTGACCAATGATTCCCTTTGTGGCTGTGACTCTGTTTACTGTGCAAGTTTGCTTCTCTGGAGCAGTCACATAAAACTGATGATTGCCAAGCTCTCCATAAGTTATTTAACTAATGAAGGATTTTCAAAGTTCAAAGTATGAAAGTGTTACTATATACTACCTTGTGATTCATTTTCTTGTAACCATTTAGAGGAGAAGTTACAATAAAAAGCTATAGGATCTATGAAAAAGAAAGAATGACAATCAATGTGCAAAAAAAATACTGAGAACAAGAGTTGTGAAGAAAGAGAGCCTGTAAGTTGTAGAATCAGTTCAGAGGAGTGGTGAGTTATCCACACTGGTTCAGGAGCCTGATGGTTATAGGGTAATAACTGTTCTTGGAGTTGGTGGTGTGGGACCTAAGGCTTTCTGTATCTACTCCCTGATTGTTGTAGTGAGAAGAGAGCTTGGCCTGGATGGTTGAGTCTTTGATAATGGACGCTATTTTCTTTTGGCAGTGCTCCTTGTAAATGGGTTTGCTTGTTGAATCTATCAAGTATCTTCTAATGTCTTTAAGGAGATTTAGAAGCATGTTTTCAAAAATGCTGATCAATAAAATGATGAAGGTTATATATTGTGTCTGTATTTGAGTGCTGATCACTCTGTGAGAGCCCTTTCTACTGGGTCAAGACGTAAACATGTATAGAAAGATGGTGAGCTGTGTGATTCAGAGTCATAGAGTATTACAACACAGAAACAAGCCCAATGAGTTTGTTGGGATCATCAAATGACTATTCTAACCCCTTTCTATTCTTACACTAACATTAGCTAACACCAGCTTCAAACACACATCTACACATTAAGGGCAATTTAACTTACCAACCCTCACGCCTTTGGGATGTGGGTGGAAATTGGAGCACACAGAAGAACCCACTTGATCACAGAGAGAAAATGCAAACTCCAGGATTGAACCCTGTGGGGCATCATCTCTATTAGGTGTGCACTTTCGTGCCTCATTTAGTTAACAAAATCAATGATGGACAGAGGCAGTGGGTTTACAGTCAAGTAAACTGTTTAAAAAAATGAAGGGAGTTGAGTCAAGGTTCCACATTGTATATTGAGCTGAGCAGATAAACCAGAACAGGAAAAAATCAAACTGTTATTATATCTCGCTGGTGAAAAGGAAGATAACAACATTATAACTCAAAGTCCTCAACTGAGACAATGTAGAATGCCTTAGATACATCACAAGCACATTGCAAACTGGCTAAAACCTACCCAGAAGGAAGATTCAAACTGTCTAGAAAAACTTGTCTAGAATATAGATATAGCAGGTCTGGAACAATAAGCCTGGAATGTCTAGAATTTAGAATGCAGATACAATCTGTCTGGAACAACATGCCTGGAACAACTTGCCTAGAATGTAGATAGAACCTACCTAGAACAACCATTCCAGAATGTAGATAAAACATGACTGGACCATCTTGGCCACAATGCAGATACGACCTGCCAAGAATGAAAAATGTAGATACAATCTGTCTGGAACAACATGCCTGGAACTAACCGTCTAAAATGGAGATGTAACCTGTCTAAAATGTAGATACAGACTGTGCAGAGTGCAGGTACAGCTTATCTACAATGAAAATACCAATTTCCTGGAATACCCTGCCTAGAACAAAGATACAACCTCCCTAAAAAGTAAGCATATATATCCTGTCTAGAATGTACATAAAAGTTGGCTGGAAACACCCGCCTAGAATGTAGGTAGTACCTGTCTAGAACAATGGAAAGTAGATTCAGCCTGTCAGGAATAAGCTGTCTAGAATGTAGAACAACCTGCCAATAACGTAGATATAACCTACCTAGGTCATAGATACAACCTGTCTAGAATGTTGAATCAAAACTTCATAGAACACCTTGTCTAGAACATATGTACAACATGCCTAGAACAAACTACCTGGAATTAAATTGACCTGTCTGGAACAAAATGCGTGGAACAACCCGTTTATAACATAGATCAAACCTGCTTGCAATCACCTGTCTAGAATGTAGATACAATCTCTCGAGAATACAGACACAACCTCTCTGAAATGTAAATACAACCTGCCCAGAAGAAGCTGTCTAGAATACAGATAAAATGTGATGGAACAAGCTGCCTACAATGTCAAATAACCTGGGAGTAACCTGTCTAGAATGTAGGAGCAACTTGCCAGGAATTATCTGTCTGGACTGTAGGTACAACCTGCCCAGACCAACCTGCTTAGAATGTAGTTACAACTTGTCTAGAAAGTAATACAAGCTTCCTTGAACAACCTGTTTCTAATGTAGATACAACTTGTCTGGAAGAACCAGCCTGGAATGTAGATGCAACCTGACTGAATATAGATACAAGCTGCCTGGAATAACTTGCATAACCAGAGTCATAGTCATACTTTATTGATCCCGGGGGAAATTGGTTTTCATTACAGTTGCACCATAAATAATAAATAGTAATAGAACCATAAATAGTTAAATAGTAATGTGTAAATTATGCCAGTAAATTATGAAATAAGTCCAGGACCAGCCTATTGGCTCAGGGTGTCTGACCCTCCAAGGGAGGAGTTGTAAAGTTTGATGGCCACAGGCAGGAATGACTTCCTATGACGCTCTGTGTTGCATCTCGGTGGAATGAGTCTCTGGCTGAATGTACTCCTCTGCCCAACCAGTACGTTATGTAGTGGATGGGAGACATTGTCCAAGATGGCATGCAACTTAGACAGCATCCTCTTTTCAGACACCACCGTGAGAGAGTCCAGTTCCATCCCCACATCACTGGCCTTACGAATGAATTTGTCGATTCTGTTGGTGTCTGCTACCCTCAGCCTGCTGCCCCAGCACACAACAGCAAATATGATAGCACTGGCCACCAGAGACTCGTAGAACATCCTCAGCAACGTCCGGCAGATGTTGAAGGACCTCAGTCTCCACAAGAAATAGAGGCGGCTCTGACCCTTCTTGTAGACTGCTTCAGTGTTCTTTGACCAGTCCAGTTTATTGTCATTTCGTATCCCTAGGTATTTGTAATCCTCCACCATGCCCACACTGACCCCCTGGATGGAAACAGGGGTCACCAGTACCTTAGCTCTCCTCAGGTCTACCACCAGCTCCTTAGTCTTTTTCACATTAAGCTGCAGATAATTCTGCTCACACCATGTGACAAAGCTTCCTACCGTAGCCCTGTACTCAGCCTCATCTCCCTTGCTGATGCATCCAACTATTGTAGAGTCATCAGAAAACTTCTGAAGATGACAAGACTCTGTGCAGTAGTTGAAGTCCGAGGTGCAAATGGTGAAGAGAAAGGGAGACAAGACAGTCCCCTGTGGAGTCCCAGTGCTGCTGATCACTCTGTCGGACACACAGTGTTGCAAGCACCCATGATACCAGGGAAGCATCCACCTGCATCGCTGTCAGCTTCTCCCCCAGCAGAGCAGGGCGGGTGGTGTTGAACGCACTGGAGAAGTCAAAAAACATGACCCTCACAGTGCTCGCTGGCTTGTCCAGGTGGGCATAGACACAGTTCAGCAGGTAGACAATGGCATCCTCAACTCCTATTCGGGGCTGGTAGGCGAACTGGAGGGGATCTAAGTGTGGCCTGACCATAGGCCGGAGCAGCTCCAGAACAAGTCTCTCCAGGATCTTCATGATGTGGGAGGTCAATGCCACCGGTCTGTAGTCATTGAGGCCGCTGGAGCACAGCATCTTTGGCTCAGGGACAAGGCAGGACGTCTTCCACAGTACAGGAACCCTCCGGAGCCTCAAGTTCAGGTTGAATACATGGCGAAGTACCCCACATAGCTGAGGGGCACAGGCTTTCAGCACCCTGATACTGACACCATCCGGTCCTGCAGCCTTGCTTGGGTTGAGACGTTTCAGCTGTCTTCTCACCTGTTCAGCTGTGAAGCCCACCGTGGTGGTTTCATGTGGGGAAGGCTTATAGTCATGAGAGCAGGGTGGGGGACTGTGAGTAGGAGGGGAGAGTGGAATATGTGTTGGTTGGGGTCCGACAACAGACGGCTCATGTGGGGGATGGGCAGGGGCCACAATGTCAGATGAGTTAAAGAACAGGTTAAGTTCATTGGCCCTGTCCACACTGTCTTCAGCTCCTCTGTTACTAGTTTGCTGGAACCCAGTGATTCCTAGAATGTAGATAAAAATTATCCTGAACATGCCTGGGATAACCTGCCTAGAATGCAGATATAACCTGTTTAAAATGTAGATACAACCTGACTGAAATGTACGTGAAACTGCCCACAACAACGTGCTTAGAATGTAGATACAACCTGTCTGCAATGTACTGTAGATACAACCTGCTTGAAAGATATATACTGCACAACCTGTCTGGAATGTAAATACAAGCTGCCTGGAATAACAACTTAGAATGTGGATACAATCTGTCTGCACCAACCTGCCAAGAATGTAGACACAACCTACCAGTAATAATTTGACTAGAGTGTAGATAAATCCTGTCTAGAACATAGATACAACCTGTATGGAATAACCTGTCTAGGATGTAGATACAGCCTGCCTAGATTAACCTGTCGGGAATGTAGATTCAAAGCGTCCAGAATTTAAATACATTGCATTACAGTCTGGTATGGAAACACCAATGCCTTGAATGGAAATTCCTCCAAAAAGTAGTAATTAATCCCAGCCTCCTCCAAGAGGACCACACCACAAACTTGTCGTAGTGTTTACAGGATTGCGTGCTTCAACGACCCACAAAGATACGTTGGTTGGAGTCAGGGCTTTCTGCTTTGGCTCTTGATAGGATCACATGTGCCAAACAGGTCAAAGGGTAAAGGCCAGACTAAGAGTGGTCCATGGTCTTCCAGGTTTGGGGGATCAGCTCAGGCAGGGCTAACAAACCTGACTGGTCAAAAGGTTGGTATGGAAACAGCAATGAAGAATCGTCGGATTATCTGTGTGCGATGGTATTCCTGTGTCTCCGCCTGGGACTGGCATGGCTGACAGTAGTGATAACTGAGAGGAAGCTACTGACATGATATAGGAAGTCCTGAACACCGTCAAAATAAAAACTCTTTTTTGGAAAATACGAACTATGTAGAACACTGTCAATCTAGCATGGATAACTGCTGAAATGCAGCCTACATACACTAGTTGACAGTGAAAACAGATGGGCAGAGTTTGGCAGACTGAAGGAAGCATCTAGTGAAACGGTTTTATACTCTGGAAGTGAAGATGGTCAGCATCGTGATGGTGTAGCTGTCATTTTGAAGCAAGGCATTGAGAAGAACTTGCTGAGGTGGAAAGCAATCAACAGTAGGCTGATGAGAATCAGGCTGAAAGGGAAGCAAGTGAACATGACTGTGATCTAGTGCTATGCTTCAACTAATGATAGTGACATTGAAGAAAAGGACAACTTCTACAAACAGCTGCAATTGGAGACACAGTTATCACCATGCCATGACATAAACATCATCATGGGAGATCTAAAGTAGGAAATAACAACTCACACTTCACTAGGATCTTGGACATTCATGGTTGCAAAATGAGAAATAAAAATGGCGAAGGACTGGTGGAATTCTGTGCCATGAACAATCTAATAATTTATTTATTATTATTATTATTACATTTTTTCTTTCTTTTGTACTTGCACAGTATGTTGTCTTTTGCGCACTGTTTGTCTGTTCTGTTGGTGCAATATCTCATTGATTCTAGTATGGTTATTTAATTGATTGAGTATGCCCACAAGAAAATGAATCTCACGATTGTATATAGTGACATATATGTACTTTGATACTAAATTAACTTCTACTTTAATTTTATTGCTTTTAACAACCTGTCTATAATGTAGATATAACCAGCCTAGAACATAGATTCAATCCATCTAGAGCGTAGGTAATTATTTCAAGAACAAACCATCTAGAATATAGAGACAACCTGCTTCATGCTGGTTTCCTGGAACAACATACCATTACACTCTGGCTTAAATACAACCTGTCTAGAATGTTGTTACAACCCACTTGGAATATAAATACAAACCTGTGTAGAACATAGACACAATTTCCCTGGAATGTAGATACATCCTGCCAAGAACCTAGATACAACCTGTCTAGAATGTAGATTCAACCTTCCTCGAATGACCTGTCTTGAATATAGATACAACCTGCCAAGAATGTAAATTCAACCTATCTGCAATGTAGATACAACTTGCCCAGATTGTAGATACATTGATTATTCTACATAAAGCAAACATGGATATAGTATTCCTAGAACATAGATATATCACAAGAACAATCAGCCTAGGACTAAAACATGTACTGTTACTGCATCTTCACATGAAACCAAATGCAGGGTGGATTCTTCAATAGCTTGCTGTTGGAGGTAAGTTTGAGTGCAGATTTGAAGGGTCCATTCTTCATAATCCTTCATAAATTTGATTAGTTGTTCAATCAGGATGTCTGTCGTGAAATGATGACTACCAGATTGGACAAAGTGAAAACTCTGATAAATTACATTCTCTTCCCACAGAGCTACAATGTAAGCATTGGAGATAATGGTTAGGATGAAGTTCGCTCCAGACTCAAGATCTAATGTGGCTTGTGTGGTGGTGTCATGACCTATCTGCTCCTCAGATGACTGCAGGACATGATGGAGGAGTGTATTTAGTGGCAATGAAGCTTCCAGAATTATAGGATTATGGAAAATATACTGTACAAGATAGAAGTAAACCTATTTGCCCAAAATATATGATTACAAAAAGCTATTCATCTTAATCCAGTACAGCCTTCCAATGGCACATCCAAATTCTGCTTAAAGATGAAAGAGAAAGAAATGTCTTCCCATCCTCTCATACCTTTGACCTTAAATCTACACTCTTGTTTACTTTAACCCATACTCCTGTTTCTTTACCCCTCTGCCAAGGAAAGCACGTCCTTTAGCTGTGTTCTTCATAAGTTTATAGCCCTCAATTAGGACTTCTGACCCTGCTCTTTCCAAAGAAAACAATCCTAATTTCTGTAATCTTGTCTCAGCTAATAGTTTCCAGTCCTGGTAATATCCTGCTAAAGTTCCTCTACACCCTTTCCTGCACAACAAATCTTTCCTGCAAATGTGGGGATCAGAAGTCTATGCAGAACTCAAGCTGGGACTAAAAGTGAGTTTGCTAGGTAGATATGTACACAATGGAGGGAGAGAGAGGGAGAGAGAGAGAGGGAGAGAGAGAGGGAGAGAGAGGGAGAGGGAGAGGGAGAGGGAGAGGGGGAGAGAGAGGGAGAGGGAGAGAGAGAGAGAGAGAGAGAGAGAGAGAGAGAGAGAGAGAGAGAGAGAGAGAGAGAATGAGAGAGAGAGAGGATGAGAATAAAAGCAGCCCCTTTGGCCCATCAATTCTGTGCAGGCAAACATCTACCCATTTTTACACTAATCCTACCTAATCCCAACACTCTGCTCAACTACCACAGGTTCTAACACTTACACTTGGGTAGAAGGTTCACATGGTGTTGGTGGGCTAAAGGACCTGTTTCAGAGAGAAGATGCTTTTTTTTTCTTTATTTATCATAGGATGGAGAAATGAGAAATCTTTTTCCTTTTAATTTTAAATAGTGACATCTCATGCTAGACTCTCCCACCAAAAGGAAACACCCTGCTAGGCTCAGAATTATACATGTTTCATTCAAATCCCTACACACTTTTCTAAATGCTGCAGTTACAAGACTAGCCCATCCACCTTTCCTTGTTGGAAATCTGCCGATCTGGAATGAGCAGATGCTGTATCAAACTTTAACAAAGGGCATATTTTCTGATTGCTCTTGTTGTTTATATTCTGTACTCTTCTTGGCGTGTCTTGGTTGAACAGGGTTTAAGCAAAGTTATTTGCACAGACTGTTCCTGCAAAACATGGTGCAAAAGCTAGACCTTTGTTACAGTAAATACCATCATTATAGACTGAATCACTGTCCTGGAGCGGCCTCACCTGGGGGCTTTTGGAAGTGCAGCAGAGTATTGAATTTCGAGTGCCGGAGTCCGAGGTCTGGCTAAACTAGCCATTTATGGGTCCGAGCGGCAGGCAGTCAAGGGTTCTGCCCAAGACAAGTGCCTGCCCATCGACAGAAGGAGCATGTGGTAGCCACGGGAACGCTGGGAGATTTCTGGGAATTGGTTTAATAAAGGAATTTTAATTCAAAACTGTAAATAGTATGTTTTATGTAGTCTTCAGTATTGTATATGTTTTAGTTGTAATATTATAGTCATTGAATAAAGTTTGTATATAGGTAAACCTGAGTACCTGCTCATTATTGCAAATACTTAATCAGCTAATCATATGGCAGAACTTCAATACAGACATGGATAAGAAGTTCACTTGTTCAGACCAAACATCAGAACGGGGTAGAAATGTGAGCAATGTGATTTTTTAATTTTTTTTTATTGCAACACCAACAAATTACATTTAATGCAATCAGTTGCCAATTACATTTTGACTGTTTAACCCAGCCACCTCCCAACCTTCATCACCATCCCCCCTCCACCCCTCTCTCCCTCCCATCCCTCTCCCCTCCACCAATCAACTGAATAGTAGTACATACACAGACAAAGCATTCCTATTTTAACAAAAGATCTTTTAAGTTAGATATCAAATTTGTCCACATTAAGATTGTGTTTGGTCGTGCATCATTCACTCTTGCTGATGAAAGTTCCAGGTAAGAAATGTCCAAAAAGCTCCGAAGCCAGTGAGAATTTGAACTATCATGGGGAGGTTTCCAACGCTGGACTACAATCTTCTTAGCTGCAGTCAAGCCTGCCAGCCAGATTTTGTGTGTTTTTTCCATAAGGGAAAGGTGGGAGTCATCTTTTAGAAGATGTACAGTGGGGTCCATTGGTAATTGTACCCCTGTTAGTTCTGTAAGAGTACTAATAACCTTCCCCCATAAACCAAAAACCCCTGGACATTCCCATACAACATGTATAAAAGAGCCAATGGCTCCATGGGAGCAAAATGAGCAATAAGGGTCAGGAACTAGTCCCATTTGATGTCTAATTCTCAGTGTTAAATATGCTCTATGACAAAATTTGAATTTTGACGGTGGCATGATTGTTGGTGCCAGATGGGGCAGTTTGGGTGTTTCAGAAACTGCTGATCTTCTGGGATTTTCATGCACAGCAGTCTCCAGAGCTCAGAAAGAATGATGCGAGAAACAAAAGTAAACATCCAGTGAGTGGCAGTTTTGTGGGCAAAAATGCCTCGTTAATGAGGAAGGACAGAGGAGAATGGCCAAATTGATTCAAGCTGAGAGGACAGTGACAGTAACTCAAATAACCCTATGTTTAGAACAGTGATGTGCAGAAGAGCATCACTGAACGCATAGCACTTTGAATCTTGAAGTGGATGGACTCCAAAAGCAGAAGACAACACTGGGTTCCACTTCTCTATGTAATAAAACGACCATTGAGTGTGTACTCGAAAGTTTCTGCTGATTCCTTTCGAGGGAAAATCCTTGCACTGACTCAGTGATTGGATGATTAGTTTAATAATCACTTTACCATTCATTTACTTAACACTTAATTAATCAGTTTCAGATTTAGGTTTCTTATCACTGACATATCAAAGTTCAAAGTAAAATTTATTATCCAGTGACGTGTAGGTTACCATATAATGCCTTGAGATTAATTTTCTTGCAGGTGTTTACAGGAAAATAAAGAAATGTAACTGAATTTATGAAAAATATGCACAAAGACTGACAAACAACCAATGTGCAAAAGAAGACAAATCGTGCAAATAAAAATTAATACTGAGAATATGATGCAAAATTTATTGTTTAGCTGCAGCAGTATAGTGCAAGACATTCAAATCAAGGATCCAGTTGAGAAGGAGGAGCAGAAGCCCAGGTATTGCAGCTTGTTTATTAGTAGTGAGGGGATGATGGTGTTGAACATGGAGCTGTAATCGATAAACAGCAGTTTTATGTGTGTCCTGCTGTTGTCCAGGTGCTCCAAAGACGAGCAGAGGGCCAGTGAGATTGCATCCGCTGTCGACCTGTTGTGTCAGAAAGCAAATTGCAGCAGGTGCAAGTCCATGCTCATTTAATTGATTGAACATTTATTTTTCTCCAGGAGGCAGTAGTAGTATTCAGGAGAATGGATTAAATTTTAGAAGATTTCCTGATACATTTCCTTCCTTGTCTGCTGAATCTTGCCCGAGACTGAGAACAGCAGTCCCCAGCATACTTCTGTGTCCTGTCCAATGGACGTGGCCATGCTTTCATCACCGAAGATCTTCACAAGGCATTGGAGAAAAATGAAGTAAACATCACTAATGAAGGCCACTACTGCCTCCAATTTACTAGTTCATCTGTGGATCACTTGGGGATATATCACAGTCCTAGTTTTCCAACCCAATGACAAGTAGCAAGCAAAAGTGATCACCCTCTCTCCTGGACAATTTACAGCAGGCATCGAGAGCCTGTCTATTGGAATCATGAGAGAGCAACTTCTGTATGCCCATCTAGTAATCCTCCCACGTATTATATATTCCCTTGCACTCTCCCACCTGATTACTTTGCACATAGAGCTTAGAACAATACAGCACATGACTTACCAACCCTGGGCAAAGGACTGATTGCATTCACCCCATCTATGCCCTCATGATTTTACACACCTCTATAAGATTATCTCTCAGTCTCCTATTCTTGAAGGCGTTAAGTTTCAGATTGTCCAATCTCTTCCTTCAACTCAGCCCCTCAAGTCCTGGCAACACTCTTCTAGATTTTTTCTGAATTCTTTCCTGTTTAATGACTCCTTTCCCATAGCCGGGCAACCAAAACAATCCCCCAAGTGTGACGTCACTAGTGTTCTCTACAACTGCACCATGACATCCCAACTTTTATCATCAGTGCCTTGACTGATGGAGGCCAGTGTGCCTAAAGCCTTCTTCACCACCCGATCCATCTGTGACTCCACATTCAAACATCAGAAGATCAACTTTATTCGCCATATCCATCTACATGTATTAGAAATTAGCTGCAGTGTTGGTCAGTGTGTGACAAGCAACAAAAGACAACAATTAACTATTATAAGGTATAAAATATTATATAAAAATGTTCAAGTATATAGAATAAAATATGCATAATACCTAAATACATGCCAGTATTTACAATGTAAATAGCATTATAAAAGTGGTTTAAAGTGTTCACCGTGCAGTGACAGAAGTAATAGATAGGGGAGGTGGGGACTAACTGGAATTGTTGATCAGATTAATTACATGGTTTAATGAGCATTGTTAAGGTAGTTAACGTAGTTCAGTGTATCATGTACTGGTACTTCAAGTTTGATCTATTCCACTATGGTTGTAACCTTTTCATAGATATGATAACTTGTTTAACTAATATTATACCTTTTTCAAAACTTTGCTCCTCCACCTCATCTGAATTCTGTGTAACCAGGAAAATTAAACTTCCTGAAACAAAAATAGAAAACGTCGAGTATGCTAACATGGGAAGAGGAACAAGGGTAATGCTTCAGGTCAGTGAACCTTTGTTTGATTTCCTTCTTCCACAGTGCATTTCTGGTATCATCTTTGTCTCAGAGTGCCAGCATCTGCAGTTATTTTTTAATCTACATTATAGGTTGGAGAGGCCTACTGTATGCTCTTCCTTGTTCGCCCTACATGGTCTGTTAGGTCACCTCCCTCTCAGGTCTGCTCAAGTCTAACTTGCCATATTCCTCTGTCCACCTCAGCCGCACCATGATTTCTCCCTTTCACGTCCACCTGACCACACCTTGCCCAGTCTGCTCCCACTTTCTGCTGTAGCCTCTCACCTTCTACAGACCACTTCTAGTCACCCTCCTCTCCCTGCAACCCATTGTGTTCCTTAACTCTTGCTTAGTTACCCTACCCCTGCTGCTGGTTCACCCTACAGGGCCTGCTTGGCCAATAGCTTATCACATCTGCTATCTCCACTCCAGATCCCCCTTTGGACTCTACTCTCTCGAAGTTCACCCTCCTTCACTCCATCTTCTCAGACTGTTCATCCACCCAACCCTTGCCAGTTGACCTGAGTTCCAGTCTATCATGTCCTTTCTAGTGTGTTTCAACTACACCCTAACATCTCCCTTTCTCATCTGTTTGAGCTCGACCCTACAGGGGCTGCTCTCAGACTGTTCAACCACCCCCCCCACAACCCCCCATCCCACCCAGTGCGCTAGCTCATCACCCTGCACTTCTTCACCTTGTAACCAATTACTATCATTTATCTCATGCCTAATTGCCCTCCCCCCTCACTCCATCCACTCCCAACTCCGTTCTCCCTATGCATGGTCTGCTATGCAACCTCCCTTTTAGATTTGCAGGAAGCTCAGCCTGTCATCTTCCTTTTAGGTCTGCCTAGGCCACAACCTGACTTAGAATCAAAACACTACAGCCACAGAAACTGGTCATTTGGCTATTACATCTATGCTGAGCTGTTATTCTGGCTAGTCCCATTAACCTGCAAATGGACCACAGCTCTCCATAAGACTCCCATCCATGTACCTATACAAACTTTTCTTAAATTTTGA